>NC_092351.1:64725590-64958033 GCF_963676685.1 Mytilus edulis
CTTTAACCTATAATGGTTTACTTTTTTAAACTGTTATTTGGATGGAGAGTTGTCTCATTGGCACTCACACCACATCTGCCTTTATCTAAGGATTATTGTTATATTGTATTCTGTTTGGTTTTATCAATCTAAGTCCTTGTGTGGTTGTTTTTGTTTACAGGCACGACGGACAATCGATACCTCGATACCGATGATTGTTGTGAATGCTACGTACACTATACGTTCAAGCTTCTTGTTGACAATTAGAATCAATTTCTAGTAAGTAAAACATGGGTTTTCTTTGTATTCCACCTGTTCTCTTTTTAACACCTTTACTTGTGTCATTTTAAGTCCGTATGCTAAATTGGTGAGTAGAGATGATGAATATTGGATATATATATATATATATCAGACGGATACAATGCAAGAGAGAAATAACGTTATAAATTGATATTGCATTGTCGATAATTTGTATACCATGTGAGTATTTGAACATCTCATTATTTGTTTTCCTTTTTTTAAGTGCAAGTGTATTCTAAGTTTATAACAGTGTGTATTCTAAGTTTATAACAGTGTTTCGTTAAATAGGAAGGCAATTACACCCATGGTAAAATACATACCAACATTTTCTTTTTCAACGATTATTGAAAATTTACCGTCTATAACATCATTAAACGCATCATTGTACTCAGTAACTGCGTTTACAAGTGAAGTTACACCACCGGATCCCTGGTAAAAAAATATAAGTAGAACATTGATTAAATGTCTGAAATATATTTGCACCTCTCACCCTCTTGTACAAAAGAAGCAATCAAATGAATTTAACTTCCGGAGCAGACAAGTACATCGCTCAGTTTCCTGAAGGTTTTCTTTTGGCAAAATTATCTTAGGAGTTAAGTTCTACATTTTACTAATTTAAATTATTTTGTTATTCAAAGTACTAGCTATCCCTTGAAATCATTTTAATTCATTTTTTCTGTTCAAATCTATGGTCTTTAGATTTCTTTTGTGTCCATGACGTTGCCATTCTTTATTCAAGTGTAATATTCTTCTGATATCTTCTGCCTAGTTTGCAGTCACATTTATCATTTAAAGATTATATTTTGATGCACAATTTATATGGTCGGAGATCGCGCGCAGAAATAAGAAAATATATACCTTTTCTAATCAAGAACTATAAATGCGTTGATTTCAATATCAGCATGATAGTTACATGTTAGGGTTATCAGAAAATGTGATATCACAGACTATCATTTATTCCAGAAACCTGGATTCACTATGTAAAATTATGACATATAGAAGCGTAATCATCAATGTTCGGATGTTTTTAGCATGTTTAGTACATTTAATTATTTGGATTCAACTAATCACCGCATTCTTGACTCTCAAATTATCATGGACTAGCATTTCTGTTAAAGGTGAAAATACCCCCCCCCCTAAAAAAAAAAAAACAAAAAAAAAAAAAAAACACGAACAAACAAAAAACGTTTGAAAATTATAAACTTTGTTTTAAGAATAGCATTGGCAAACACGATTAGATGCATTCATGTCTCAATATATAATAATAACCTCATTGTTGAGTTCTTCCCATGACTGATGATTACTATCATCTAGTAAGTTGTCGCAAAGAGAACCAAATATCTGAAATACAAATAAAAACAGCTTTATACATTATGGTAAACTGTGTGCTACAAAATTTGTTCAATTCAAAATAACTATTGAAATGTTTAAATAAACAAATTTCCATAGATTCTAAGATTTGGTAAGAAAGTTCGGCTTCGCCAGTAAAATTCGTAAATGAACCCGGAAAATCAAGTTCTTTTTTTTACGGTGTTGTTATTGAAAGATCCACGTAAACAATCCTTTGAACACATCTATTTTTAAATGTGTTCAATTTAACAGTACAGTAGCAAATATCATTTACATCGGCATTAACGTTGACGTTTTTGATTGAAAAGTTAAAACAATATTAAATATAAGTTGCTATTTATGTACAGTTATGACATATTACAATAAACCATATCGATACTATTCGTCGTTATTTTTCACTGCCCAAATTCACGCTGTGTTTCACATCATTTGCAGTTCCAAATTTGTTTGATATATACAGATTAATGATTTAGTCTGGGAGATCAAATTGTATTTATTAAAAATAAACGGCATTGAACTACGAGTACTCTTTTTGAAGTCCTTTATATTCAATGATTTTTGTGTTTCTTGAATGGACCATTTTGTGTATCCAATTGCAACAAAGTTGTACGTAATTTTTCTGTTTTGCGTTGTAATACACATGTCCCAGGTTAGAGGAATAGAGCGCCTAAAAAGGTGTTAAATCCTGCAACATTTGTATATGGATGTACCAAGTCAGTAGAGTGTACGAATACCGTTGTTTTTTTAATTTGCGTACACCATTATGCCTTTGAAAATATAATGTTATTATGATTTCATGGTTTAACTACCATTTTTTATGCACGTGATTCAGTTACAATACTATTGTATATAATTCGAACTATCTGGAATAATAGTGATACATGAAGGTTTAGTTTGCATCCTGATTCTATATATTATTCCATATGAACATATCTAAAGGATTATGTATTACATGCGTTACTTACCTGTAGTTGATCAAATGTGAGTTTGTCCTTGTTTTCAGCCACATACTTGGCAATATCATTCAGTACATATGATGATGTAAGCAAATCACCAGAACGTAACCCATTATTTTCTTTTGTTACATTTTCTAATTCTTCTAATATAGTGCTCACTAAAATATCGGCACTGTCTCCAGATAACAGCTTAGCAGTCTAAAACATCAAACGTTATTAGGACAATGTATTTCGTTTGTTTAACAAAGATTCAAAATAAAATATTCGAAGAAACATAAAGAAGAACGTTGATAAAATAGCAATATATTATATCTATATTCATTAATGATTTCCATCGCAAGCTCATTCCTGTCTGCAAATAAATAAAAGATTAAAGTATGTCGAGTGCGACATGTGACGCAAAAAAAAAATAAATATTCAATTATTCAATGAGAAACATATCTAAGAACCCTGCTACATTAATACACAAGAAAAAGGAACATGAACCATGTTCAATCAAATTCGATGAAAACTGTTTGTAAATGAACAATAAAATAAACAATTTTTTGTCACTTTGTTGTGTTTACAAATACTAAAACTAAAGACCTCCTAGTATTGTTATATTGTTGATCGAACCATTTGGTAGTATTTGATTTGAATTTTGTCGTAATTGATTGTAATGTTTGATTGTGTCCAGTATGTTTGACGTTCTAGACATAGACTTATACAAGGCTATGTGTATGTTCATTGTGTGTTTTATTAAGACTTTCTTTGTGACCAATAGGTTTATTCACATTGTCTATTGGTGTGCCTTTTATCGTTAAACGTCTTCAATGATTTAATAAACCCTTTCATCAACAATTGGTGCTTGAATTAAAGACTGATTTTTATCTTATTTCGGATACAAATGTGAGAAGAAGGTGTGTCAATTGTTTATCGTGGTTCACTTTTTGTAAGGCTAAAATAACATATCGAACAAAAGGATGACACACCTACAATTCTCGCCTTTAAATAATCTTCAATATTGGGCTTTTTAACCTCTAAATTTAACAGATATTGATGATATAAAAGTGTTTCATACTTATCAACAATTAGCAAGATACTACTGTTATACAGGTATATATAACAAAAATGCAAAGTCTGTGATTTCAATTATAATGGACACACCTAGTGATACTTTGCCTGAATATATATTTATCTTGACAATTATTTATATAAGTATTAAGTATTAATCGTTCATAAAAAGCTATCTGTAGAATACAGCAATCTAATAATTTTTCCAATAAATCTTATTCATTTACTAACAGTTTGTTGTATTTTTTCTCGACAATAAGTTATAAGTCAAGAAAAGCGATTTAATTAAAGCCTTAATAACTGTAGAAGATAATTATGCATGTGTAACATTATACAATCATTTGATCATTTAAACTGAATGCTCGCAACCTATCATTTGACAATAGATATATACACTTGTTCTCAGTGAAGTAATTTTTTTAAAAAGAAAAGAGTTAAAAATAAAAAAAATATCTAACCAGAATAATCATGTGGAAGAAATCTTAAAAGTTAAATACCGTTAGAACTAATTAAATGCAACACATTTTAGCTGGAATACCATCCTTCATACTGCCAATTATCGACAGACATTTTGTTTATCTTATCATGTGTATTTACTCTAGCATTGACAGCTTAATAATATGATTCATTTCTTAAAAGTACTTTCAAGTCACTTAACACTGAATACATCGCTACATGTACATACGGTCTTTTTAACTTTGTGTTTACATATATACTTTCAGATGCACAGTTTAATTACTGTTACATTTTTTTTTACAATATATACTGTATTTTGATGATCAGCAATAGACGATTTTAATGATGTCTTACCCTCTACCACTTAGCAGAATTGTTTTTTTTTGTTTGATTTAATTTATTAAAAAGACATCATAAAATTAAAGTGTGTAATCTGCATGAGTACCTACCAGATATCGGGACCCATTTAAGTGATACATTTTTTTGTTTTATACATGTATCTTATTGATTAAGTTAGATAAAGATGTGTTTTATAGTTCAAAACCAGTACAGCGTTTGAGAAAATATCAAACACATACATGTACCATTTATGAAAGCATACAATTTGTTAGTATTATTACCAGTGTTCGCAGATGTTGTATTGATTTACTTATACAGTTGGTGTAGGTCGGTTCCTCCCACTTTCCCTCGCTACTGCAGTATCTTGAAGCATTACCCGTGTATTCACCGGTGCAGGCTACGGTAGTGAGTGTTTTTTCTGGTGTTATACTCCATGTTGTGTTAAATTTGTCCACATTTTCACTACAAAGATTCGTCGAATCTACAATAAGTAGAAAGTACATTAACAAAAATAACGAACTTCAAGTAAAATATAAAAAAGGGGGAAATATTTTTTTTATATATTAATGTGTCAAAGTCATCTTGAAATTTAATCAACTCATTTATATCTATATGTAAATAGAGAAAAAACAGCATGTAAATAAGTGTGATTAGTATATAATACGTTAAAATTTTTTGATATTTCAGATTTTAAAGAATTCTTTGCCAGAATGTGTTTTTTTTATTATTTCCTTTAAAGCATTGTTGAAACAAACTTTTATTGAAGTTGATTAAATTTCTAACCAATAGGTTAGTATTTAAACCCTACAATCAACTTCATTAATTAATCATTTTTGTTTGTTTTAAAGTTTATACTATATTGAAAATATCCCATTTTATGACGCATACCTATTAGTATTAATCAATGTGTGTTCTTGAACATGTTCTCATTAGGAATAACCATGACTTTTAAAATTTGTAGTGGTAACAGACTCTCAAGTAAATATGAACTTTTAGGGTTATATTTATATGGATATTAAAAGATGTGGTATGAGTAAAATTGAGAAAGGAAATGGTGAATATGTCAAAGCGACAACCACCCGACCATAGAGCAAACAACAGCCGAAGGCAACCAATGGGTCTTCAATGTAGCGAGAATTCCCGCACCCGTAGGTGTCCTTCAGTGGGCCCCTAAAATATGCATAATAGTACAGTGATAATGGACGTCATACTAAACTCCGAATTATACACAAGAAACTAAAATTTAAAATCATACAAGACTAACAAAGGCCAGAGGCTCCTGACTTGGGACAGGCGCAAAATTGCGGCGGGGTTAAACATGTTTATGAGATCTCAACCCTCCCCCTATACCTCTAGCCAATGTAGAAAAGTAAAAGAATAACAATACGCACATTAAAATTCAGTTCAAGAGAAGTCCGAGTCTGATGTCAAAAGATGTAACAAAAGAAAATAAATAAAATGACAATAATACATAAATAACAACAGACTACTAGCAGTTAACTGACATGCCAGCTCCAGACCTCAATTAAACTGATTGAAAGATTATGTCTTCATCATATGAATATCAGGTACAATCCCTCCCGTTAGGGGTTTAGTATCATACTATCATAAAATATATGAGAAGAACATAACCCGTGTCATGCCAACAACTTTTTTTTTAGAAATAAATGTGTTTAGTTCCGATGCAAAGACCCTATCAGTAAATCAATGTTAAAGCCAAAATATGCAATCTTTAATGACCTGACAACAGTATCGTAACTATATCCCCTTTTAATAAGTCTATTTAAAGGTTTTGTTAGTTTCTGAGGAGAATACTGACATTTTTGTGCTTTATAAAGAATATTTCCATAAAATTTTGGATGTGAAATACCTGAACGTATAAGATGTCTGCATGTTGAGTTATATTTACGAATTATTTCCTTATACCGGTGATAAAATTTAGTAAATGTTTTGACCAGTTTGTGATATCGAAAACCCTGGTGTAATAATTTTTCAGTAATACATAAATTTCTCTCGCTAAAATCTAATACATTGTTACATACACGAGCGAATCGTACAAGTTGAGATATATAAACACCATAAGAGTGTTAATTAGACAAAACTCCATCAAAGTCACAACTTGTAACTAGTTAATCATTATAGATGAAAGTAAAATCTTCAACATGGAGCCTTTCGAGCAGAAAGCTATAAAGGGTCCCAAATTGACCAGTGTTAAAAATTCTAACAGGGCAACTAAAGCACCTATATCAATATACAAAAGTGAATAGCCAGAATGTAAAAAAATGTTTTGAGTATTGAATACATAACAAATTCTTGTCTTTTCAGATAAAAAGTGTTTTTTTTTAAATCCTACAAAGCATTGTCGAAACAAATTATTATTGAACTTCACACACTTTCAACCAATAGCTAAGTATTAAAACCCCATAATTTCATAGTTTAACCTATATTATGTCTTATTCAGTATTTACCTAAATCTTTAAATATGTTGTGTAAATAATTTCAAGAGTCATCTTTATAACTCCTCAGTAAATCTATATTTTACAATGATTTTATGTTTGACTGTTGATTTCCTTTCTTTTTAGGATTTGAATTTTGAATCTTGAAAAAATAAAATTCCTTAATTTAAAGATTGGCTTAAACAATATGATGCTCCTTTGTCATTCTCAATACAAAATGAAGCAACACAAGTGATGTATTACTCTTTCAAATAGTGCCTTTTTATACATTACCCTTTAAATTATTAACTAGATAGTGGTGTGATGTACTTTACAATCTTTTTTACTATCATCAATATTTGTCAATCGGGTCACTAAGTGAGAAAATAAACTTTGTTCAAAGGCTTGAAACTGTTACGGTGTAACCGCCTTTAGTTAGATGTATCATGCGATAGCCCTATACAAACCGCCCTATTCAATTGACGTACCTCTCTTAATACAATAGATTGTGTGAAAATTATCTGTTACAAAACGCGTCGGTGCATTTTGTATCATTTAAAGGGTCTATTGAGTTCAAATACGACGTTTCATACTAAAACGTCACAAAAAGCACCATGTGTGTAAATAAAGCTGTTGCCTACAAAATGATTCTTACAAGCATTTAAGACGTACACAAAGAGTAAAATTGAGAATGGAAATGGGGAATGTGTCAAAGAGACAACAACCCGCCCAAATAAAAAACAACAGTTTATCAGTCTTCGTATAGCTTGTAGTACTGTGAATGTTCTATCGGAAGCAAACTTTGCAACGAATCTCGAAAAATGAAAATTAAATACGTGTTAGCAATAATAATATATTGTCATAGACCACGATATTTACTTTTCATACACTACAAAATACAATGCACTTATATCTCAAACAATGTCGAATAAAAACATACGGGGTCATGTGAATCAATCACAATACATTACAGCTTAAAATGAATATGGTCATTTCATTTCAAAATAAGGATTGTAAGAATACGGTTACCATGTCAATATTACAGATATAATAAGTGTACTCACTTGTCACGTATACTGTTATACATTTCTTTTCGGAAGCTTGACTGCAATAAAAGGCAACGCATTTCAAAAATTTTAAATTAATTTGTGAAATAGGAAACACGCCTTATTGTTTTGTTTGCTTGAATTATAATTCTTCAATGAAAAGTATGGAACAATCTACGAGTCAACATGTGTATTATTAATGCAGGAGTTACGAACCTTGTATAATAAAAAAAAAATGAACGATTCAATAATGACATACACAAGTTAAACTTGCATATTATTTCAATTTCATGTAATAGCAGTGTAGTTTGATATTGGTTGAATAGTAAAATTTGTATAATGTATATGATTTCCTCGTGTATTTTAATTCAACAAGTTGAACATGAAATAATTTTGTCAATATAATACCATGTATTCAATCTTTTATAAAATACTTTTAATTTAATAATGTGAAAATGTGGTACGATTGTCAGTTTAGAACTCTCAAAGAGAGACCATATAACACAGAAAGTAAAAACTATAGGTTACCGTACTGCCTTTAACAATTAGCAAATACAATACTGCATGGTATACTGTAAAATGCATCGATATGACAGGTGTTAAATACTGCATATAATACATTTCAGAATTACGTTTTTACTTAAAATACATAGGAACAATGAATGTAGCGAACAATAAGACAAATAAAGGCAACAGTAGTATACCGCTGTTCAAAAATAGATACATTATCAAATAAATAAATATACATAATCAATAAACAAAAAAAATAACACGTCAAATGAATGGATGTTGCATACATGTATATGATCATCAAAAGCAAATGTTTTGAACTCTGTTTTTTTCCGCGCATTTATACTTTTATAATAAATAGTACAAATGTCATTACGATAACATTTAGTACCCTTTGAACATGCAACTCCATCAATATTTGTTAAGGGCATACGATACAGTTACAGGGAAGGTAATGACGTTGCTAACGTAAAATGTTATTTTTGCGACGTCAAACTATGACATATCAGGAAAAGATGCATTTTTCGACTGATTTTATCATTCAAACTGATTTAATTTGAAAACGAGTGCATGGACCCCTATTTTTTAAAACAGCAATTTGTTTCATTTAGCAAGGACATTATGTGACCCAAATTTTATAAAACTGTAAATAGCGCAATTTTTTAAATTTTAATAAACATGCAGCAAAAAATGACGTTTTTTCCTCTATTCATGAACATTTGATAAATATAGAGTTATTTCGGAATTCAAATTGTATAATTTTTAATGATACTTATAAAATACAGAAATTATCGATTATTTAACAAAAAACAATTTGTGTTTATCTTTTAAAGCAAAAATGTTACGTCGTTCTTTCAAAAAAGAAAATACGGACACAAATCTGAATTTTGAGCAAATATACAAAATTTCGACCTCATTTTACTCAAAAAGTAGCACATGAAGGTATATTTTTTATGACATATTTGATTAATCAGGTAAAAAATAGCCTATATGCAAATTTTCATCAACTTGTAAATACAGGTTCAAAACTGTATCGTATGCCCTTAAGGGTCATTTCTCATATACATTGGTTCATAGAGATATCTGACAAAAAAGGGATATTATACATCAAAATTCTCTTAATAAATATTATTTATGCTGTCCATCAAGTGTACTTTTCAACTAAATGTTGGAAAGAAATGTTGTTAATGTTATCATGGAAATATTACCTTATACTATCTACAGCCGTAAAACATATTCTATGACTCCCAGTATCCCTTTCTGTAGGCGTCCATGTGACATTGACATACCATCGGTCGTTGGATGTCCCATACCTTAACAACTTCGACTTAGATACTTCTTTCGAGGTGAGAATAATAATTTCGGAAATTCTTAAATACATTAAATGAATAATAAAGAAAAATAATGTATTATTAAAAAAAAAATTGTAGTAATTCTAAAATAACAAATCCACAACATGACTTTTAGCTTTATGAACAACTCCACAAACAAACAATGTTGAGTAAAAAAATTCATATGAATAAATGTAGAAACACAAAACGAGTGTACGCTGCAACATAAACAAGTTAAAGGCCCTTCACCTCCGTATGTACTTTGTATATATCTATGTTGGCATTTGAGTGGGCGGGTTTCAGTCCATGTTGCTTCTTAAATGATGAAAACTGTCTGCATAAGGTTATGCCATGTGCATGTATATGGAGTACATTTATATTCAAATGAAAAAGGCAATATTATGAAAACAACTTGTTAAGTTGAAAATGCCTGTACCAAGTCAGGAATATGACAGTTCTTATCCATTCGTTTAAGATGCATTTTGTTATTTGGTTTTGCCATGTGATTATGGACTTTCCGAATTGATTTTCCTCTAAATTCAGTATTTTTGTGATTTTACTTTTTAAGATAAAACAGAACAACGAACACTAATGTAGTAAGTCAATTAGCTGTACATTAATAGTGTGTTTACCTTCCAATTACATAAAAGCATTAAAATATGAAAGCAAGATGTGTTTGAATGGATACAGTTTAAAGCATGTAAAACATGTTCAATATATGTATTACTTACCCATCTCCTTTTGCTATGATAGTCTCGTGATACGTGGTGTTAACAGGAATAACTACGATAGAATTAATATTTTCTAATATAGGTTTTATTTCACAAGATTGATTTGAAACAGTCTGTATAACATCGATTAGAAACTGCAAAGGAACACTGCTTAAAGGGTTGTCGCTTTGTTCCGAGGCGAAATCCTCGATCTGTAGTGCAACAGCATACAGACCTAACTCACCAGTGGCGTTATACGAGATTACACATGTACCCTGAAACAAGAAACAGCCGATGATTTTAACAAAATCGATAAATAGTTTTAAACAGAGATTACGCTAGAAGATTAAGGCGCCTTAAGCATGTTGAATACATCTATATTAAGCTGAAGAGGGAACATATGAAGTAAGTACGAGTCTATTATGAGTAATCAAACACGATAAAAAAGACGAACATTTGTTTTAATCATTTTCAAGATTACAGCAAAGTCGAAAAAAAAGATTGCAAGGTATAAAATGAATTATCATGCATTTTCATTTACTCATATTTGCCAATGATAAACCAATACAACAAAGAAAAACAATCTGTCAAAATATTTGTTTTTGATCAATCTCATTCTCTATCCCTATGAGAACCGAAAACTTTGTTGCTTTATTTAGGGTTTTTATCAGGCGTGACTAACATATACGTTTGATTATACATGTACCTTGTTTAAATCTGAATTTACCAGACTGTTGCATATGTCGCCACATTCATCATCACCAATTGCCCATCGACATCTGATGATGTCGTTGTCTGCGTCTTCGATTGTTACATTGTTTACAAGAAATAATGTTACATATAAACTATTATATAGTGACTGCTATCACTTATTGATTAAAAGCAAATGGCCCTCGATATAGCATAAACTGAAAACTCCTGTACATTATATAAATATTATTTTTTTCATCATGTACTCAACTGATGGAACTATGACTCAGATAAGAAAAGTTGAATGATTTGTTTATGATGGCATATTTTAATGTTATCATAAGCAAATACTTCTTTGTGTCAACAAGTGGAAATTTCAAGATACAATCGAGTGTGTTTGAAGTATTTCCTTTTACCTTGATTATGTCTTTTAACTTTAACTTTGCGATAAACCAAATGGATCTGTATTTTAAACATCATTTATTACATACATATAAAAAATAGATGTGGTATATTTGGTAATGAGACAACCCTTCACAACAGACTACATAAATTAACAAGTATATGCCACCGCACGACCTTCAACAATGAACAACCATTACGTATAGTCAGTTATAAAAATCCGAGTTAGTGATCACGTTTGTTATTTGACATGACAAACCATTGATATGTTCTTTTTTTCTGTAATCTATTGAATTACTGAAAACACGTGATTTTCCATTTCATTTGTTTTTGTTTTGTTTTGCACAACTTTTTGACATTTTTATTCTATAATTCTTCTAAATTTTCTTTTTGATTTATCCTTCCAACTCTGTTGATCAGAGCTTCACCCATGAGTCTAATTCAGGTTAATATCAGTCTGGCTTACAAATTTCAACTTACAATTTACAATTTGCAGAATTATTGATGTCAATAAGGATAAACACACGCATCGGTAATACTTGCTCGAACAGTGTAATTTCCAAACTTTCTGGTGTTCCAAATATTGTTAAAAATCATGATTTGTTTTGGTTATATATGTCATAGTCAGTAAAATATGAAAAAAAATGCCTGATAGATTAGAAACCTTAGGTTTATAATAATTAACAAATATAAAAACAGACTATTTCTAGACTTTTTTTTAGAATTGAAGTATCGAAGTACAGAGCATAAAAACATACTAAAGTGTTATTCAAACTCACATTTAGTAATTTAAAAGAAACTAACACAACCATGGTTGAAGTTAAGCGGTCTATACACATATATATACATGTAATATGTCGATCGATTAACAAAACTAATATAAAATAGATAAGTCTTACCTGGAATTATCAATGAATAAAAACATCCTTGTTTAATTTGAATAAATGGTGGTAAAGAAGATGATGGTGAAGAATTGATTCTTCCTGTATCTTGGCGTTTAGATAAATTAACAGTTGATAACAATGACCAGACGGATCCTCCACCAATTAAACTTATCCAGGCTGCACTTGAATATCTAGTAAGTGTAATTCAATATATTAAATAAACCAATTAAAACTATCGAGACTGTAAAAAGTAAGGGATACTGGTAACTGTTAAAAATCACAAAAATACTAAACTGACATAATAGGTAAACATTTCAAAAATAGGATTACAATGCATATTCTAAACCAACAACTATGTCACTTTCATTTTGATTGGATACAATCACTTCTTTATGGACCGTACGCGCAAGCACAAACAGCATTTGACAGATTTAAAATACATGTTTTAACGGTTTTTTATGTCATTTTCATTAGAATCGAGATAAAAATATTGTATTTTAAGCTCCGACGGCATCAATTTGGGATTTTATGGTCTCAAATACTCGTTTACTGTCTCCGCTAACGCGTCGCCAGTAAACTGAATTTGCGACCATCAAATCCCCAATTGATGCCGTCGGAGCTTAAAATACAAGACAGTTATCTCCTAATTAGCAAAACTTTAAAGACAATAATGTACCCATTGCGAAGTGATATTTTGAATCAGAACATTATTGGCATCACATATCATAGACACGATATGTTCCCATGGCTCCGGAATCTGTATTTCCTATCATGATTTCTTAGGTTGCTGCTCACAACGAAGTTATTATTTTAAGAGTTTCAAATGGAAAATTTAATCCATCTCTTCCAAAATGTAACTGGGTTGATAAATCATTATATGATATGTTAGAATTGGCTTTCATACTATTTTTTGATAAATCATAAATTTTATTTGAACTATTTAGTGGACTAGACTGTCACAATAAATCTTAATCATTTATAATAATTATTTGAATAATAGTCGAAAGTTTAAGTTTTTTAAATGTACATCAAGCAATTTGAACACATTGACAGTAGTTATAAAGGAGGGTTGAGATCTCACATAACATGTGTAACCCAGCCGCATGTTTGCGCCTGTTCCAAGGTAGGAGCCTCTGGTCTTTGTTATTCTTCTGGTTTAAAAAAAAGATTAATTCGGTTATTTCTTTTGCAGTTTAGTATGACGTTCATTTTCACTAAACTAGTGTACAATTTCACAATTTTTACACGATCAAGGTTCGGGTTTTTCTTGCTGCGTTTAAGACCCATTGGTGGCATTCGGCTGTTACGTGTATCTGCTCTTTTGTCGGGTTGTTGTCCCAATTGTATTCCACAATTCCATTATCAATAAATGATTTCTTTTATATACAAATTCATACAAATAAAATGAATTTATTACATGATATTTGTTTTATTCCGAGCAGAAGTTACTTCATTTAATCACCTGGTTTTATTTCTATTTTAAAGGTAAAAATAATATGCATAGATTTCGCCTTTTCTTATATTAACTGTGCGACAGAATTGTTCAATTTTTGCGACTTAGCTGACCAAATTACCTACATAGTATATAGGTAAAAGTTATTAATTTATGATATGGATCGAAGATATCCATGTGCCTTGCATTGATGCTCATTAAGTTTTTCGCTAGAATCTGAATCGAAAATAAATCGATACTTGTATAGATAGTGGGACAGCTATCTACAGAAGTTCAGAACTCACAAAAAAATTATCCAGATTGTGATAAAAGTAAATAAAAAAAATATATAATAAAGATGTAATGTCGATACACTTATACAATCAATCGTTTGTTTATTAAGTTGCTTCTCGAATCAGGGCATCCTGCAACTAGAAGCCCTTGATCTAGGTCATCCTTGCTCTAGAATATGTAAATATATGCTTTCAGCTATAGCTGATTTTATTAAAAGCTTGCTGTTCGGTGTGAGCCAAGGCTCCGTGTAAAGTACTGTACTTTGACCTATAAATTTTCACTTTTATAAATTGTAACTTTAATGGAGAATTTTTTTCATTAGCACTTATGGTACATCTTCTTATATATAAAACATAAGTGTTTCCAATATTTAGCTTACTGAAATTGATATATGTTGTCCGGTGTTGTAGGGAGAGTAACATTTACGGCTCTCTGACCATATGTCCAATTGTCTTCTACACTGAACTGTGTACAGTAGTATGACATATCAGCAAGTGAATCATTTTGACAACCTTTGAAGCATGCTAATTTACCTCCTCCACCAAACGTTACTTCAGTATTAAACAAGTGGTACAATTCACACTCGTGGGCATTGTTGTAGTCTCGACGATATGATAGTTTATATGTTATTTCTATTTGCTGGTAAAAAAAAAATTCAAACAAATGTAAGAAAATAATAAATAAGTATTTAACATGATTAATCATGTCAGTGTAAAGTGGATGTATGTATTATCAAAATATTTTTTAGGTTAAACTTTCTTTCAAATGTCACAATAAGATTGTATTTTACGCAACTTTTATTAGGAACTGATAAAGCATAATTAATGTAGGTAATCTGTCCGTAATCCCGTACTAAAAATATTGAGCAGCATTTGAACTATTCTAAAATGAATATGTATAATATTTCTTAAGATATTTTTTTGCCCAGGGATGAAATTAAAAGAAACCATAAGCTGAAATGACTGTCTGGTTAAATGATAGGATCTAAATACCAAGTGATGTTTGACGTTAAGTCCTTCCTTTAAAAATAGAATTCATAAAAGGTTCAGACAACGATACGTCATAGATTTATTCAGAACGATACGAAAGTGTTTTATTTTCAAACGATTGACAAATCAAGGAAAAAATCATAATTAAAAGTAAAACGGAGAAAATACTTTGAATACAATTTATTATCTGTTGAGGCTAACTTAAAACGTCGGTATATATAATAAGCCGTCATTACAACTAGTCCCTCAGAAAAAGCAACATAAAGTCTACAAAAGTACGAAACCTGAGGTTGTTTTTTATGTGGATTTTGGATTAAGATGATACAATAAATTGTTTACCGAATTGTACATGTAGTTCCTGTAATAACAAAATTAATACTATATAAGTTATTGAAAACATCAGTGAAAAGAGAGCGAAGGTATTGTGACATAAATAATCCGGACACGTTAAAGTAGTCAGGATAGCGTGCATGAAGATTTAATTTTTATATACACACTAATTTGCAATATAACATAATTTCAACGATTTGTGTTTAATTATATGTAGCCTTCGAAACAAGAGTTATTGACATTGACCAGCACAAAACCAAGGAGACAACAAACAGATTAAATAGAAA
Organism: Mytilus edulis; assembly: GCF_963676685.1. Taxonomy (NCBI): domain Eukaryota; kingdom Metazoa; phylum Mollusca; class Bivalvia; order Mytilida; family Mytilidae; genus Mytilus; species Mytilus edulis. The sequence continues at coordinate 64,741,364 of NC_092351.1, forward strand.
CAAAAAACAAGTGTATCTACAGGACTGAACATTCATCATCAGTTGAAAACACAAACACAAACAAAACAAGTTTTAAGAAATTTCACCTTAAATCAGTACACAATGAATATATATATATAACATTTACCTGGTTATCTATATGTTTCCATGTTATCATTCCTCCGCGAAAATGGGATCCATCAACTCTTATTAGTTTGATTAATATCAACAAAATAATTGCAAAGTCCAAGTGCATATTTTTCTTACTTTTAAACATTACCAAGGAACGTTCACCTACTTCATATTATGTGTTCCCTTTAAATACAACCAAATAATTTGTGTGTATTTCTTTATTCTCCTATTTTTTTTCTATTGAATAGATTTCCACGAAGAACACAATACCTGAAATTTAAGACTTTTACATTAATCAAAACAGTACCGTTTATTTCCTGTCTGCCAAAATATATGTTAATTTTTTTAGTCTTGGTTCGGGTTTTTTCCCCAGTTATTTAGTTTATGTTTGTCCGTCTTGGTTTAATAGATATATTAAAATATATATTAACATTATAAATATAATGTCGGCTTTATTTTTAGAATTTGGATTTGACTTTTTATGCTGCTCATTACTATTGTCTTTAACATAATTTAAGATTAACTATGTAAACATGTACATACAGATATTAAATCGTGAAAAGAAAAAAAATATGAGCATGAATACTAGAAGACGTGGTATATATTGAGACAGCTATCCAATATCGACAAGTTGACGTCAGCGTGAAATTTACACATTACCTATCAGAATGAATCATCGCTCTTAGAAGGAAAACTGACAATCATTGTCAAGTGATATTGAAGTCAAGTGCATCTGCACCAATGCATAACTTGACTCACAACTTCAGTGTTGTTTGGCTAGATATTCAGTAGTTGGAGTACTTAGATCATTCGGCCATTTAGACTTCTGTCGTATTTCAGAAATTTCTATATTGTATGATGATCATAGTCGACTGCATGTATTTGTTCTAAATATCTTCGTCGTAACTGATAAAGATTTATATATTTCAGGATTGATAAATCTCTAGAGCTGGTTTCAAAGCTTTATTCATGTCAGCTTATTATAACTGCTTTAGAAAACCCATTTAACAAAAATGGTACCTTCCACAGATTAGTCATTGCTTCTTAGCATGTATATGATTGTTTGTTTATCAAAAATAAAAAATACAAATAAGTGTACCCTAACGTTTATTAAATTAGATTTTTACTCTTACAAAGTCTTCTGTAATCCGTTAGCGTCTTGCATGTTTCAGATTAATATTATATGATGTTGAACTTGATTAATGAATGGCATTTATAAACAATAGGAAATGTAATTTGAAAATGAGTTTTGCATTGTAATAGATTTTTATGGGACAATTAATTCAGGCCACATAAAAACATTTTTTTTCCCACGCGAAGGAGACATTTAAACATAAACTTTTCCTGTTAAAGGTATGCATCTTTTGTGCAATACAATGCACAAAGAATAGATTTGTTATTGAGACATTGCTATTATCTATTTTCCTCTATATGTTAATATAACACCTATTATTAGTTAAATGATAATATTTCAGTTTAAATGGATATAAATACACAAACTTTTTGGAACAGTTACTGTATACAACCTTCTTAAACAGTCGTACATATCTATCAACTGATCTGGATTGGATAAAACCTGTCTTTGTATCGTCATGTATAACTACTAATTATACACGTGTCCTATGTACATGATGTATGAAAGGTCAAAAACAAGATTCAATAATGTTTAAGAGAAAATCGATTCTGTTATCATTTAAAAAGACATAAAAACAACTTTAAATTTCATGAGATGGTAAAGTGTCATACTATTATAAGAATTACATAACATTTTCTTATCGATCACTAGTTGATAATTAATCGACAAAAATCAGGAAAAAATCATTTACGGAGACTTATACGCCTTTTCATTCGGACAAAAGAAAGCAAATGATTAATCCTAAATCAAATAAAAAGTCTTATCTTAAAAATATACCGGTAGAAAGATTTTGGTATTGTTAACTCGTCAAAGCTTGTATTCAATAAAAGTTACCACTTCAACAAAGGGAATGTGTAGCTTGCCCTGTGCTTCGGTAATTTTTACTATGTGAAAAGTTCTGTATAGAAAAGATAGTAATGAGTTTGCATGTTCCCATGGTATCCTTGTTCCTCTTTCGAAGATCAAAAACTATATATATATTGGCCTGTTAACCCTGAACAACTTGGTTATTAATGTAATGTACTATGGAAATTTGATAATCATTATTGATCGTATGTTATCTTCGTTTGTCTTTATAACTTAACTTGTTGGTGTGTTCGGGATTTCCTTTACCTCCATTTCCTGGTTAATATAAATGCGTATAAATCAATGGCTTTTATGTGTGATTTGTACTATTATAACTACTGTGATAACCATTAACGTTTAATTCGTTCTATTTTCATCTCAATACGTAACGAAAATAGACGAAAAAGAATGGCTTGTAGATGCCTACATTCATGTAATTATATTGTTTTTGTAAATATACACACCAACAGAATACAAATTCGCCGCGGTTGACAATGTTGTCCCGGGGTAATGATCCGCTCTATCACCCTTTCAGCTATGTGTTATTTATATATTATTATATACGTCTAAACATGCAACAATTTAAAACAAAAATCCATCGGATTTGTGGTCAAATTAGCTCAAAAATGTTAGATCATCAAATTTGTTGCAATTCCAACCTTTGCTGTGACATTGTGGCAACGCCGCCTTCACCGAGGCAAAAACAGATAATAAAACGCTGTTTTTGTTTTTATAGTTTGTTAGAAATAATTCAAGTCTGCATGACGATATTAAAACGTCCTGTAGTAAAACGTCATTAAACTGTTCAATAAACATTCCTGCATAATACTAAACAATCCCCGACAGGAAAGAGACGGTCCAAAATTGACATATAATGGAGCGCGACATCGGTAAGACTGAATTTGATAAAATGCCGTAAATAATGCACACTTCTGACTAAAAATTTGAATGTTCTTTTTTCCCCAACAAGAACAGAATTATCATTTGAAATGATAAAAAAAACTAAGCGATAAAAATTACCATAAGAAGGGAAACTGTTTCAGTACAACCTTCTAAGGCTGTATTCGCAACAAACGTAAGTTCACTTGTGGAAACGTAAACATATTAAATGTGTTATCATCTGTTCATCTGATTTATGAACCTATACATGCTAATTGTTCATATAATTGCTTTCAAGTATTCTGCTTTGTTGATTGTAAACTAAGGATGAATCTTGATATACATGTACATTACGAATTTAGGCTTCAATTAAATGTTCACAAAAAGACACTTAATTCCGATGATATGTATGTATAAGGATATTTTGAGAAAGACATTTACATGTGCAATTCGTTAAAACTGCATGGTATAAATGTTTTTTTTTGTCAATTGCACCACTTCGAATGATACCCGCTATCGGCGTAAGATAGAGCCAGCTACATCGAAAAAAAAATACATTTGGTGATGCGTTATCTATTTAGATAGAATAATACCCATTGAATTCCTTACTGCATATATTTTTTCAGCGGTCAATGTATAAAGAAAATTTAAGGCGTGCTTGCCCAATGTGACGTTCGTTGCAAGATAATAAGGACAAAGTCGTTTGTTTGGTTTACTTTTGACCATATTTTACTTTTTATAAGGTAATTATAAACCAAATTTTAACAAATTTTTCAACATAATGGTTTTCAATATTGAATTTAGATAAGATAATACCCATTGAATTCCTTACTGCATAGCTGATGTCAACGGTCAATGTATAAAGAAACTGTAAGGCGTGCTTGACCAATGTGACGTTCGTAACAAGATAGTAAGAACAAAGTAGTTAGTCTGGTACACTTTTGAATATAACCATCGTGTAGGCTAATTTTTTGTGAATGGTAAATTTTGATGCATCTATGTATGACTAATTGTACATATGTATGTTAAACAAGGTTTAATAAAGGCAATCTTGGATCACAACCCTATACTGTGTTTTTTTCTAGGATATCTAGTAAAGAAAATCTTTATTTTCGGAGGAGTGAAAGGAGGGAGAAAATAAATAGATATAAGGCAAAACATATCAACCAAACTATTTATTTGATTTATAATGTTCTGGAAGTGTGAATGTTTCTTGATTCAAACTGGTACATCACACCATTGCTGCTTACTCTTGTTTTGTGTTTTTATGGGTTGTTTGTCTTTCGTATTTTAACCTCCAGATTATTAAAACGTCATTATTTCTATCATTCAATTCTAGGTAAAATATCTAAGTATTCATTCCAAACTATGTGAAAAGAAATTGGATGTAACTCAGTCTAGTTTGAAACATCATGCCTCGTTACGTTTTGATCGATTAAGGCACAATAAAGTTCCCAGGCAAGTTGTGTAAAAAAAATTAGAAATTCTTTTTCTTAAGAACCCAACGTCTTTACGATTTGATACCCTAACTTGCAAACTTAAAACTGTTTTATATCACATTGATATTACATTTGCAACACCGAAAGTAAAAGTGGAAATGTTCACGGAAAATGTATGACCCATGGAACCATTGACATGACTTCCCAAATGTTTTCATCTTTTTATCCTGTGATATGTTACCTTTATACAGGGAAAAACAAATGTCAAGGTAACCTTTTGTAAAACTTGATGCACTATGATTTCAAATACTCAAACATGTTCTAAAGGACGTTTCCAGATAAGTTAATTATTCTGCAATCAAAATTTGAAAATTGAAAGAGGTATCCAGTTTATTAAACAAATTCTGCTAACAATAGTAAATATATATTATTTTGTCTCAAACCGATAGCATTTTATTTGTTTTATGCTGTCCCAGTGCTAACTCGTAATGATATAGGATTAATGGTTGCTCATTGCAGGCGATAAATTGTCCATGTCACGGCTCATAACATTACTCTAAATTAATTAATTCAGGTAGCAGCCAAAATGAATTCTCTCGAAAGTTTACATGCATAGTATTTAGCACAAAAAACAATAAATAATCTAATAAAAACCAGATGTATTGGAGTCAGTCAGCTCCTTCACTAGTAGACGCATGTATTTCATGCACTCCATTATATTTTATAAAATTCATATTTAAATAAGAAAAAAATGCAATAAAGATTTAAAGGATAAATACAAGTAAAACTTTACTAATATGTGGTAGATATTTATAACGGAGGATATAACCCTGACCTCTTTCTGTATATAACGTACAGTTAATTTATATATTTTAAATTCAAACATATGATCTCTGACACTAGTCTATATCTCTCTCTATATTTATATATCGGTATAGATGATATTACTACTACGCTAAATGAAAACAAATGAAAATATTAAAAAATATAAAACAAACAACTAATAATGCTAGTTATGACAAACATGTGTCATGCATTCATTTGGTTATTTTCTAAGAACATCTGATTATCAACACATGAATCAGCTGAATTTGTGTATCAAGAATCAAAATATTTGATTGTACATTTAAGCTTTCTGGATGTATTGTTAAATTCCCTTGTTTCTTTCCTCTGTGTCGAGGTATTTTCTTTGATGCGCTGTGATCTTTTTATTATTGTCCTATATAACACAAATAGAAGTAGAAGACGAATTATCAACTTATCCACTTATGATGAGACAAATACATAGCTATTGATTATAAAAAGACAGTTCAATACATGTAACTAAGATATTAAAGAAAAGATACTCGTAGTTTTGCATATAAATAATGTCGGACCACTATTTCATATTAAATGTAAAATGTATTTGATTGTGTCCTTCAGCAAATATTCTAGCAATGCAATTTGATTCAAACTGGTATACTGTTTTCTGTTAAGGGTCTTTGTTTTTTTCCACCCCTAATACTATTTTGTAAATTAATTATTTCTACAAACAAATGGTGAGGCTGGATTACACTGGATTGGGTGGCTTACCATCAATATGTAAAACCAATTTGAAATCAACAAAAGGTCGACATTCCATTGGTAACTGCATATATACATGCACATTATTATATCAAACTCTCAACTTTCCCCTAGCCATGACGAGTCCAATTTATTACATCCCAACGTCATGCATTAAAACACACATTCCAAATACTTTATCATATATGTTAAACGATGATGGAAGAAAATTGAATTTTCTTAATGTGCTAATGTTAAAACTTTTACTGCATATATAACTGACACTTCAATGACGTCACATTTTTTTTTAATTACGTTGACGCCTGGACTGATTCGGGTGTGTCTATTCTGTGTTAAACTTTAATAGCATTATGTATTCGGGTTTAGTTTTCTGTAATTAGTTAATACTTCAGTTTCATTATGTATATCTCTTTCATATTCATTTGTTAAAATTTACTGTTTGCAATAGCATGAATTGTTCTATATAATAAGGATGTTCTTATCCCGGGCATAAATACAATGCCGTATTTGGCAAAACCTTTTCAACTTTTTATCTTCAGTGCTGTACAACTTTGTACCTTTTTCACTTTCGATCTTTTATATCTGGGCGTTATGTATTCGGGTTTAGTTTTCTGTAATTAGTTAATACTTCAGTTTCTTTATGTATATCTCTTTCATATTCATTTGATAAAATTTACTGTTTGCAATAGCATGAATTGTTCTATATAATAAGAATGTTCTTATCCCGGGCATAAAAACAATGCCGTATTTGGCGAAACCTTTTCAACTTTTGATCTTCAGTGTTGTACAACTTTGTACTTTTTTCACTTTCGATCTTTTATATCTGGGCGTCACTTGTAAGTCTTGTGTGGACAAGGCGCGTTTTTGGCGTATTGAATTTTAAACCTGATGCTTTTTGTTATCTATTAATCATGTTTTTCTTTGTCTAATATGTTCTATTAATTTGTATTGTAGTCCTGTAATATTATGTTGTCATTTCAATGTTATATTTAACTTTGCCATTAAAGTGCGAGGTTTGGCATGCCACAAAACCAGGTTCAACCCACCACTTTTATTTCCCTTTAAAAGTGTCCTGTACCAAGTCAGGAAGATGGCCATTGTTATATTATTGTTCGTTTCTGTGTGTGTTGCATTTTAACGTTGAGTCGTTTGTGTTTTCTCTTATTTTTGAGAAATTGAGATAAGACGTAGCACGGAGTTGTCTATCCCAAATTCATGTATTTGGTTTTCATGTTATATTTGTTATTCTCGTGGTGTTTTGTCTGATGCTTGGTCCGTTTCTGTGTGTGTTACGTTTCGGTGTTATGTCGTTGTTCTCCTCTTATATTTAATGCGTTTCCCTCGGTTTTAGTTTGTTACCCCGATTTTGTTTTTTGTCCATGGATTTATGAGTTTTGAACAGCGGTATACTACTGTTGCCTTTATTTATGTAGATATCAAGCTGTTGTGTCATTAATGTATAATTCAACACGGTATATTTGAAATGTGTAGCCTTGTGGTATGACAAAATTTCTTTTTAACCTTTATTTTTGGCAATTATGATACATATGTATATGAACTCACATAATTGGTTAAATCGGAGGATAGTTTTGTATCCATGCGATTGGCTTTCCGACGTCTCTGAAAATGATGGTAGCCTTCCCTGACCTATACTCAATACGACATATAATATTATATATTAAATATGAATACAATGTACAAAATATTTCAATGAATCAATTTTAAAATGTCCAAATGTGAAAAATAAAATATAAAATACAGACAATTGATCTCAATTAACAAAAGATATATTTGGCATAATTGCCATATTTTAAATACATGTTTCGTGAATGACATTTGCACATGTCGTGTTCAATGTCAAAAGGCAAGGAAATACGTCTATCATGAGTAAACTGCAATACAGCTCTTCTACTACATTAACCATAAAGCACTATTATATCAAATATAAAATGCAATTTTCAGCATTAGCTATGTAGATAATAGTTTCTTGAACATGCTCTGAAGTAATAATCAAATAGTGTTAGAATAAAAAGGATATGCCATTACAAAACAAATCCAACACTAAACATTGCCTGGAATAAGACAGTTTTCATAAACAGGGGTGTCAACATGGTCAATGGGACTTCAACAACGACATACGATAAACTAAGAATAGGATACAATTGTAATGCTAGTAAATTAACATGTTCTTTTTTTTGGCTGATGTGACACTCATGTTTTGTGTATTTTTGTAATATTAAAGAACATGAAGAGGGGGATACCATAAAATGTTAAAAAATAGTCAATCATATTTTTCTTCTATCGTATAATTGATTTCAATTGTTAAGATATAACTCACCTTCTTATTCAAGAAACAGTGAAACAAACAGATAAAGAGACCCTGTTTTAAACATAAAAAAGTAAATTAATCGTACAATAACATTTAATATGCGACAATCTCTTCTAAACATAGACTATTTAATCACTGCCAAAAATATCTACTTCGAACAATTATTTTTTCAGTTTGTTGAAAATGCAATATTTGCAAGTGCAGAAACAGTTTTGAACAAAGAAGATTAAAACATACAGTTTAAAATTTAGATTTTGATTTAGAAAGAACAAGAGTGACATATCAATAACGGCATTCATTTACCAAATATTCTGTTTGAATATAAGACACTTTGATTAACATAAAACTTGCATGAAGTTTAACTTTGTCGTGTATACCTCATGCAGCATAGTGATACGTGCAATTTACGTTATTCACTGATTCATTGAACGTTTTGCTTAATCAATTTAGTATTGCATTATTCAAATGATGTTGATGTAACATTAAGATGTTTCCATTTTATACATGAATATAAATTGCTTTTAAAATCATTGTTTGACTGCAAAAACAGCCATATAAAAATTCTTTTCAAATAATAACACACATTTACGTTCTCATCCTTGTTGAACCTGCACTTGACTACATAGTACAAGTAGAAATATTGCAATACCTGTAGTGAGTTGAATATTGAAAATAGGTATTGGAAGATGACCAGATCCTCGTTCAAAGAAAATGCTCCTAGTACCCATGTTACTCCAAACAGCGGTAACATGACACAGATACTTGTTGAACCAATCCTATGGATAGACGACCAGAATAATTTTTTTTGATATAAGAAAATTGCAAACGAGTTAATGTGTTTGATTTTAACATGCATATCTGTTACTTCATGTATGTTTCAGTAACACGTAAATTACACATGCATTTTTAACTAATCACTCAGAAATGTAATACGACAACCCACTAAATTAAAACGTAAAGATGTTACAAAGAAACACTAAGTGGAGATGTTCAATTGAATGTACATTCTAACGCAAACCGTATTACGACTTTTGTCCTTAGCAAAAACAAACAGTTCATACAAGTGCCGTAGCATTATCTACTCGACATTTTAAAGTTCAATCAAGATTTCGAGGTTGAGCTATCGACGAAACAAGCTTTAATCCACAATTTTCCAAATAAGAAAATGCCTGTACCAATTCAGAATGTGACAGTTGTTATCCATTCATTTGATGTGTTTGAGCTTTTGATTTTGCCATTTGATTCGGAATATTCTGTAATGAAATTTCCTTAGAGTTCGGTATTTTTGTGATTATACTGACTTGGTACAGGTATTTTTTTGTGATTATACTGACTTGGTACAGGCATTTTCATATTTATATAGACAAAGCACATTAGCAAACATGAAAGACAAGAATACAAACATTTACCGTTACACATTAAAACAACGACTGGGTTTATCAGAACAGAGCCACGTCAAATGATATTGACCATATGTGGATTCTTAAAAATTCTAAAGAACTTCTAGACAATTTTAAATCTCGGTCTATATCGGAAATTAATTCCAACATAACCTTTTTTCAAACCTGTATACCACCATTTACAAAGTGAAATTCTAATTGTTTTGAATAAACATTGAACGACAAAATGTCTTTCTTTGTGACGTTTACATTTTCTGACGTCAGACACGCGAAGCAATGAATGTTTTTTTTTTATTTGATAGATGCTTTTGTGTTTTTTGCAAATTAAATTTTGTTTTTAAGATTGTAACACAGTGATGACTGTTGTACCCATATTTTGACTTTTATTTATTTTGACTTTTGTTCATACATTGTTGTAAATATAACGGTTTTTGATGCGATTGTCATATAAGTGAGACGTTTAGCGCTCTTTAACCAGGTTCAATTAACAATTTTCTACATTTGAAAATGCCTCTACCAAGTCAGGAATATGACAGTTGTTGTCCATTCGATTGATGTGTTTTGTCATTTGATTTTGCCATTTGATTAGGGACTTTAAGATTTAATTTTCCTCGGAGTTCAGCATTTTTGTGATTTTACTTTTTGATATAACAAAAAATAGATTAAACAGTAAAATAAATATTCAAAAAGGCAAATAACACGTTATTAAGATAATAAACAACGTTGGTATACATAATCTTTACTTCAAGACCATCGTGTAGTTGTTATGGAATATTTATCAACATGGTCTTAGTATCTCCCGATGATTTTTTTTTTAGAAAAAAGACGAAACGTTCTTTGACTTAAATCTGCTATTATCAATTTTCTGCTCAGAAACTGGTGACGATTTACAAAGCTTCAGTAGTAACTGCCAACCCTTTATTACCAAATTTTTTAAAATTTATATTGTGAATAATGATTAAGTCAATCGACATATAAGTAATTACAACCTGTCTGTTTTAATATATTTTAGTCAAATAAAGTTGTCAAATTGCCGAAGTACATATCGTCGCTGGGCTTCTAAAATGTTGTAAATTACAATTTTTTCAAGAAAAAAATATCTCACAAACAGGCTTTAAAAATTTTGGCAAAATGCATGCGTCCAAAATGTCGTATGTAAACTTGAATTTTTGTAAATGGCAGTGAAATAAAAACTTTGACATTTCTGGATTATCCAAGAACTTAAATTATTTTCACAGAAATAAAGAAAATGTACAATTATTTTTTTCCCAAAGCCATTCTACAACGATTTTCAAGTTTTCATACAACAGTTTGGAAGCAAACTTTACAAACAACTGACATTGGCAATTTTGTAATATGTCCTTTTTTACACATTTTGATTGGTCTAACTGTATGCTATTTTGTAATACCAAAGATTTCCTCTCGCCCAGACCATTGGTGTCAAAAAGTATTTTTAGCCAAAAAAGTCATATACGACATTTTAGAAGCCCAGCGACGATATACTTTTCCAAGAGACTCTTACTGTGTGTTGACACGTTAATGATAACATTGTCTTTTTTTTCTTTCTTTTTTTAAAATATTCCGATTTCATATTTTTTCTGTGAGTAAAGAAACAATATGCATCATCATACTTTCTTATAGTTGTATTATTGAGAATGGAAATGGGCAATGTGTCAAAGAGACAACAACCCGACCATAGAACAGACAACAGCAGAAGGTTTCCAATGGGTCTTCAATGTATCGAGAAACTACCGCACCGTCGTTGTCCTTCAGCTGGCCCCTAAAGAAATATCGACACCAGCTCAGTGATAATGGACGTCATACTAAACTCCGAATTATACACAAGAAACTAAAATTAAAAGTCATACAAGACTAACAAAGGCAAGAGGCTCCTGACTTTGGACAGGCGCAAAAATGCGGCGGGGTCAAACATGTTTTTGAGATCTCAACCTTCCACCTATACCTCTAGCCAATGTATAAAAACGCATATTAATACGCACAGTAGAACTTGATCAAGAGAAGTCCAAATCCGATGTCAGAAGAGGTAACAAAAGGAATGAACCAAAATGACAATAAAAAATATATAACAACAAGACTACTAGCAGTTACTGACATGCCAGTTCAAGATCTCAATTTAACTGATTAAAAGATTGTCTTATTCATATAAAAATCAGGCACAGTCCCTCCCGTTAGGGGTTTAGTATTATACAATCATACAAAATATGAGAAGAACATAACCCGTGTCATGCCAACAACTGGTTTTAAAATAAATGTGTTTAATTCCGATGCAAAGACCATATACATTATATAAGTGAAGCAATATTAAAGCCAAAATAAGCAATCTTTAATGACCTGACAACAGTATCGTAACTATATCCCTTCTTAATAAGTCTGTTTAAAGGTTATGTTTGCTTCTGTGCACGTTTCGTTTCATTAATATTTAATGAACTAAACTATTTTCAATTTTGTATTCATAACGGATAGAACTAAATGACCTTAATGACAAACTTACTTTGATTTCTCTTGTATTGTTTTCTTTGCTAACCCTTTACTGGTCATAATTTTAGATACCGTTATAATTATAATTACAAAATTAATCTGAAATAAAAAGTTCGAAAAATAAATCACAAATTTATAAAATGATATTATTCCCGTTTTAATAACGAATAAATCAATAACGGTCTTAGGTGTTCCTAATGCTTACATAGACAATCTATTGTCCTTATACAAAATACAAGGTAGAACTATTAGATATTGTTCCTCACTTTATCTATATTTCATAGAAATTCATACATTTTCCACGATACTATACAATTAGTAATTCTAGAAAAATATTGATCTCTATTTTTTTGTCACAGAAGTAACTAATAAAGACATTCAAATGACACTTGTCAAGCATAATACATATTACGTGTCTATTCGTAGATTCGAATTAACATTAACAAATAAGTATTTTATTATATTCTTCAGTTGGAAATAATATTTACCTTTTTCTGATATCAATACTTACCAAAATTACAAGTAATGCTGGCCCTATGAAGGCCCAGATGAGGTTTGATTCCAGAGTCAACCAACAACTGAAAATGAACAAAGCATCCCTTTCTTTAGTGTTATTAAGGTGGTAACCAACACTTTAACTAAAATTAATTTGGCTCGTTTAATTTTCTTAAAATTTTGACAGAGTTGTTACTTTGACCCTTTTACAAAAATATAAAAGTTTCCAAAAAATTGAACCAACCGTTCTATTAGAAAAATTACACTGGTTATATAGCAGTTTGACAAACACTTATTTTGATCATTGAGAAGCTTAATATTCCCTAACAACACAACGTAATTAAAACGTTTAGCTGACTTTACAGAGTTATCTCCCTGTAGTGTTAGGTACCACCTTAAGTGCCTTTCGTTTGTTGTTATATATTTTCATTTGAATGTAAATCTTACATTTGGTTTTCTCAGTTGAAATGTTTTAAATTTTGTCATGCTCCATGTGTTTTGAGTGTTTTATATTTATCAATTGGCAAAAGTTTTTCCCATTTTTGAAGGCGTTACGGTGATCCATAGTTTCGTTCTTCTACATTATAATCCATCGTGGAAATTCGTATCATTGGTAATCATACTGACTGTTCTCCTATGTTGATAACATTTTTAAAAGTATACGGCAGCATAATTATTTGGCTTTAATTATTGAATATAGTCATATATATAGACCAGCATTAATAAACTTTCAGCTAAGAGCCCGGTCGGTGAAACAAAATCATTAAAATCAATTTATTTGATTTCGGATAAATTTTATAAAAAAGTTTTATATATTGGGTTAAACATGTTGCATTATCACATTTCATATGGTGGAAAATCGAGCGTGTTCGTCTATTTTATTTTTTTCTTTTATTAGTGTACCCCACATTTCGTTTAAGTTATATCTTAAGTACTAGTTTTCGGAACAATAACAAATTTCTACATCTAACTTTTGTTCGGTGTCTTATGTTAATAACTCGTTATAAATACAAAGGTTTAACATTTGTTCGCCAGATGCGTGACATGTTTAGTCTATAAAAGATTGATCAGTGACCCTCAATTAAAAGATTTGAAGAGTATTGAAGACCATAATTCCCAAAGGTTTTGCCAAATACAGCTAATGTAATACATGGTTAATACATACATCTTTTGGTTACCATAGCCTTTAAGTTTGGTCACACTTGCTGCAATTCCAACGATACCACCAGGAAGAACTAGAAATTAAAAAAACAAAATCGATACATTATATTGATAATTTTTCCATTGAGCCACCTTACACTGCAAGTGATTGGAATCTCTAAATATTTTTAAATAATTTGAAATAAACATGCAGAAGCTATGGTAATAATTATGGGCCTTGCAGAGTATTGTTTCTTACAACACATTTTATAGTCTGACTCAAGTTCATGTATTTAAGCAATACAAAACTAAAAAAAAATCAATAAATCTTATGCATGATGAGGAATTTGAATATTTTCAATGATGTCAGAATGCAGGTAAATCGGTGCGTTTTTTATTTAAGATGACTGATCTGTCATACTGGAATTGCCCACGAATATCTTCTAAAAACGGAGTTCAACCACCATTTATTATGTACCAAGCGTTTGCAAAACTATTTAAACCCGAAAAATAGTAAAAAGTTAACGTCTGGTGCAGGAAAATTGGTACCGTTAATGAAATTAAAGTAGATACTACTTTGAAATCCTCTTATATTCAAAACATTTTTTTTATTACTTAATGTTTACGTAGTCTTATTTTATCTGAAAAATAAGTCATTTTTCCTTAAACAAGTTTTATTATATTAAAAGTCCGTTATTCTGATCTGATAAAAAAACCATAACCTACTGCAAAATATTTTAATATGAAAATGTCTTCATAACGTTATGACTATCATAAGAATTAATATCGTCGTTGATTAATATGTTTATCCGAATAAGAATTAATATCGTCGTTGATTAATATGTTTCTCCGAATAAGAATTATAATTATTTTTTTTATATCTGAAATTGATTGTTGTACAAGTGGTAATATACTTACCCCAGCATGCAGGTAATAGCCACTGAATTATAGATTTTGACGGGAAAATAATAACAACCATCCTCACTAAATGAATTCCTTCAGCTAGCATCAGAGCAAAGTCTGTTAAGAATATGTAGTGTAAAGCAACTGCGATTGCCGTACAGACTTCCTTTTAAAAAAGCATCACAATAGATGATTATTTGGTAAAAAATCGAACATTACTATAAATATATTGACATTTGCTACCAAAACTGTACAAACATCACTATTCTCTCCTCGGTGATTTGTATAGTCAAATATAATATTCTGTAATTTCGATATGTTTTTACAAAAGAGATAAATTCAACTCCCCATTTCTATGTAGCAACATTCCAGCAGCGACAACATACGGAGTATATATCTCCCAGTTGATATGATATTCCAGGGCTTCTATTTTATATCATGTTTTTAATGTCGTAATTACAATCCTATCTCCTTTTTTCCGAATACGACCTACCGAATTACACTTATTCCCGGGTTCATACTAACATGAGAAACACGAAGGTTACTATTTGTGTAGCAGGATCTACTTACGATTCCGGAGCACCTGCGATCAACTCCAGTTTTGGTAGGGTTTGTATTGGTCAGTATTTAGTTTTTTTATGTTGTGGTATGTGTACCATTGTTTGTCTGTTGGTATTTTTGTTATTTAGCCATGGATTTGTCAATTTATTTTCGACTTATGAGATTAAATGTCTCTTCAGTATATTTCGCATTTACTTTAATATGAATTTAAGAGATACGTTAAACAATCGTTTTATGTTCATTTTTTTATGTTTTAATTAAAATGCAGTAACTCATTAAGATATTCGTTACCTTAACATTCATGTCTGAAGTTAATGCGCAGATATTTATTCTAAACATCAAGAACTGTATATTGTCAAGTGTTACACAGTTATTGTGCTTCACCGTTTGTTATACATATGTTCAATGTTTGTAATTCATAGATATAGGAAGATGTGGTATGAATGCCAATGAGACACTTCTCCATCCAAATAACAATTTATAAAAGTAAACCATTATAAGTCTAGGTACAGAGATCCTTGGCTCACACCGAACAGCAAGCTATAAGGGTTCCCCAAAAATAAGTAATGAAAAACCATTCAAACGGGAAAACCTAATCTATATAAAAACGAGAAGCATTGACTATAAACATTTTACCTGTCGTATCAAACTCCATGATACAACATTTCCGATTAAATCAGCATATAACACAAATTGCATGCTTTTGTTTATATTTGTATGTATCTAACCTTATTATCTGTTCGTGTAATACCAGCTAGGAATATAATATACGACAGAATCAAAGCCACGCATAGGTTCATCAATATTTTTGTTCTATCATTTTTGACATACCTACAACAAACATCAGTAGCAAACAATATTCCACAATCAAACTGATGCGTGTCTGTTAATTGATTTAAAGTATTTCACCATTTAAACAAAAAGTCTTCATTTTTATCCTTATTTCAAGATGAGAAAGACGATGCCAAGGGTACGTTGTTAATGTAGACGTGTATTAATGCTTTCATATTCTTATGTTTGTGTTCATCTAGTTTAGTTCGGGTAATAAAGTAATACTTGTCTGTGCATGCATTATATATATCTATATAATTAAATAATTTTTCATCGACTGTTTGCAGTAAGATTGGAAAAGGTCAATATTATAAATTAAAGTGAAAGTAGTGTAAAGAACTTCAAATTTAGTGAATCGGTGTGAAAGAGACCTGTTAAGAAAGCACAGAAATACTTAGAGATTTGAATGAACTCAAACCTTTGTCACAGTATTTATATCTTAAACGTTATTATAATGATAACAACAATGCGCACACTTTATATTTTTAACTTACTTCCACAGTACACAATGCACGAGAAGTGTAATGACGAGAAACACAATTGATATTCCACATCCTATGGCTGAAATCATGCTAAGTGGAAGGTGATGCGACATTGGCTTAAAAAAAATGTTTATATAAATGTTTTTTACTTCATCTATATATATTCATAAATCATCATTGAAACTAGCTACTTGTTTGCCGATGTTTCAATGTCATTAATCAATTAAGAGTATAAATCTAATGTGTTAGCGATCTATTCATTAACTTTGTAACTTATGTTAGATGGTAACAATATTTTATTACAAAATGTTTAATGCAATAAGAGATGTAGTGACCAGCCAGATTGAGTATTCCGCCAAGTTTATGGGGGTTAACGACATTTCGCATATTAATGTAAAATAGTATGAAATTAGTCAAACTACTGCTTTATCATTTGAGTGTCTTTCCAAAAAGAGAATATCATATATCTCACACCTCAAAACTGTCATTCAAAGCATTCACAAATAGTCATAAATAGGCATGTGCTAAAACGTACATACTATAAGTGATAAATATATTTTCTATAAAAGATATAAAAGATGGAATTATTATTAATCTAGTGTCTTGGGTTCCAGTCAAGAAAATATTGATAGAGAACGGAACGAATGATCAACAAAGACGACATGTTGACACAATTTGTATTCGAACACATGTTGGTCTGTTTAGTGAAACAGCAAATAAATATCGAAATAAATATATATATATGAATGATGGAAGAGTTATGTGCCAGTTGCTGGGAAATGGCAATGAAAATGCAATTAGGAATAAAGTAGAACCTAATTATAAAAAGGTAGTTTAGTTAATTATTATGCATGTCATCTACATAGTGGTTGGACAAATATTTAGTGACCTTTCCAATGGTTACATGTATGCGCTTGCAAAAATACAATAAATACAATTTGAACGTGATTGAAAATATAGTTGAGGAGGCAAATATTTTTAATTTATATTCTTTTTCATATCATGCATACAAGAATAAATGTATGAGAGAGCTGCTAATCCTTACAACATTACTATCAGACATTGAATTGTTTTTTGTAAAGATGACGCTAACTATCCATGGCATGACTGGATGTATTTAATTGAGTTTAGAAAAAAAAACATTGACGCCTTTTTTAAATAATAAGTATGGTTCGATTTTATGTTTTATTTATTTTATAATTCTGAAATATACAACACACATCAACGCTGTTAATTTCAGCCCTAACGTAGATTATATTCTTCCCATAATGCTGTGGGAACGTATTCGGTAATAATAGATACAACGGTTCTTGATATCTAGTTTTCATTGTACACTTTTGTTATAGAGAGAGATACACTTAAAACTGATCTGACTTAGATCTAAATCATACAATGTATATCCGAGCTATTAACAATGATCTAACAATGTTTCGTTCTAGTTTCTCTGATATAAACATTTAGAAGTCTTCTTGTTTTGTTTATCTGATTCACAGTTTTATAGTTGAAATTTTATTAGCTCATATAATAATTACAACAACAGAAATTTATAAAAGCAGAGCTTAGTCACATAGTCTGTATAGAAATAAGAATGACAATCATCGTTCTAGTTTCTCTGATATAAACATTTAGAAGTCTTCTTGTTTTGTTTATCTGATTCACAGTTTTATAGTTGAAATTGTATTAGCTCATATAATAATTACAACAACAGAAATTTATAAAAGCAGAGCTTAGTCACATATTCTGTATAGAAATAAGAATGACAAGCATGTAAATATACTTATATATATTTTCTATTAGCAAAAAGTTTAAAAGATTTGTAAATAAAAAGGGGAAATATTTTGAAACTTAAATATGCTAGATTACAAATATTAAAAAATGAACATACTGTCAATCCTGGGCTCATAAGCACTGCAAAATTCGTTGTGTGATTATATTCACAGATGGTATAAGAATCTGTTGAATTCATAACTTGTGACCCAAAAGACGACCACGCTCCATTCACAGTATTGCTATAATATAATTTATATTAATTTGAAATAATTGTATTACGTAAATACTATTTTGTTTGTAATAGATATGAGCAAATTCATCGTTTTCGATAGCTATCAATAGTTTTATAATTTACAAAAAAATAGATACTCATTGTTGTACTTGCACTTAAGATACATATATATCATTTTTATTCAATATCTTTTCACTACTCACTAAAAAGTTAATTACTTTGAAACAGAGAAGCGAACTCCCTTAAAGTAAACTCTTAATTTAAACTTCGGCAGTACATTAAAAGAACTGTTGATTATTTTACGAAAAGATCATCAATGTAATGGTAAATGTTGTTGAGTGGATCAAGTAAATGGAATAAAGACGGGTCTTTACTGAATTTGACCAATGTTGTGTTTCATAACAGTACAGGAACAAATGATGTCCAAACGATTACATACAACATGTCAATAAATGTTATTGCAGATACGTTTACACCAAATTTTACAACAGGCCAAAAACATTTCTGTAACGACTTCATGACAACGTTTTTGACAGTGGACGATCCTTTTTCAGAGAGTTTATAAATTATAGCTCTTGAACGATGTATAGGTCCCATGTCGTTCCATGGTCATAGGAATCAAATCTAAACTAAGATGTTCGAATTCCGCAGTCTCATGTTAAAAAAGCGTTTGTATTATACTGACGTCTGATGTACGTGAGTTTATATTAATATCTTAACTTTAAGAATCTTAACGAATACGAAATTATAGGTGGCTCTTCGTTATCATACAATGGTTTTGAAGTTTTGAATGGTAGTCATTTAAAAACTGACAAATAATACAAATTCTTAGAAAATACATTTCATGATCCTCAGGTTTGTCAATTTGAGGGAACTAATCGAGAAAATGCTCATGTTATCTAATATATATGCTTTTAATGTTTTATTGTGTATTTATTTGGTCGTAATGTTCTTGTTCTTATTTGTACAGTAGTCCTGTTATCAGTTTAGTGTTATATTTAACAATGCCTTAAAAGCAGGATATTTGGCTCTACCCACCAATATTTTTTATTATAATGTGCTGTACTTAGTCAGGAAAATGGCAGTTGTTATCTCATAGTTCGTTTCTGGGTGTGTTGCATTGTCGTTTTGGTTTTTTGGTTGCACTCAAGGGTTTCTGTTGTTTCGTTGTTTCCCTCATATAGTTGATGTGTTCACCTCAGTTTAAGTTTGAAACCCGGAATTGTTTTCTCTCGATCGATTTATGACTTTCGCACAGCGATATGCTACTGTTGCCTTTATTTGAAGCAGGTGTTTGGCATACAGATGAATAAAATGACAACCTCAAATAAAAGGAGATCATAATTAAATCCTTCTAAAGGTCAATGCAGGGTCTCCAAGAGTAGATGAATACCTTACATTAAGCTAAATGTCGAAACTTTATTTTTTTTCTTCGCCAGCCATAATGCATAACTACTTTCTTTAATGTTCAGTAATGCGTATAAAAAAGAGTAACACAAAACACATTTTGAACATATTTAGATAAAGATATATAAACGTTTATACTTACAAAGCAGTAAAATTCCAGAATCCACAAAACGGTCTTGAGAAGTTTCCCTTTCAATAATGAAATTGTCAGGATAAACAAGTGGCATTGTTTAAATTTATGCAATTCTAGCATTTTGTCAATGTATATGTTGGCAAGTGTTTAGCTTATGCTAGTGTTCACATCTGATCACAAATTTTAATTTCAATAACAAAATTAGGTTAAATGTGATATGTTTTATAGATGGTTTGTTCGTCATTTTGAAATAATTGCAAACGGAACAGTAGTCAAATGGACGAAAAGGTTTGATGTTTTCAACTGAAAATATACATTGATTTATTCTAATTATACATTTTTTATTTCTTATAAAAGTATTAAGGACAGAATGCATTTTCCTGGCAATTATTGTTCGTGTTTAAAACGTCTCATCGAAAGTACATGAATTTAGACTTGTTAATAATTGTAATAATACAGTTTTACTTACGAAAAGGTGTTCGAATGTTACTACCAAGGAAAAATCCGAACAAGATTTTCCTGTAACTGTAAAATCAGCTATAATAGAATTTACATCGTACCATCCGTCAAATGACCGTATTTCCCTGTAAATTGAAGACTACAGTTGTCATCATTGAATTGCAAATTTATTTATATATCTTTGTACAGCGAATATGCAAGTATGCTACGCACAAACAAACTATGCATATATAGTGGTCATCATACAGTCTTCAACACGTCACTATTATAAAACAGTACGGTATATCAAAATGATTTGAATGTGGGAACAGTTTTACTTGTTCATATCTTTTAAAATGGTAGTTTGAATGTGGTTAGTGAAATTGTCTTTTAGCAAACGATCTGCAATTACATACGTACCCATTGTGTATGAAGTATTTCGGAAAGAACCTTGAAATATTTCGATAGAAAGTGCTACTATATCCTGTTAAACCTGCAAAGAAGGAATGCATGTTTTTAATGATCTTAACAATATTTACAAAGACATATGAATGTAATTATATTGATACTTTTGTTTTTCATCATGAGCTTCTCAGTACGCAAAAAGTATTGATTGATTTTGGTTGCTTAATTTTGGGGGCTTATATTTCATACATGTTCAGGACGAGAACACACTAACATTAAAATTAGAATAGGTAGGTCATGTTTTGGATGTTGTCAAGAATATATAGGCGGCGGGGGAATTAAGACTGCCACTTGAAAAAGAGGTTTTTTTGAATTGGGACTGAATTTGTGCCTTGAAACAGATCATCTAAGTACTCCTCAAAGAGCATGACAATCTCTCGACACGAGGCATCGGAATTAACGTCCCGAATTATGGCCGAACGTAGTTGTGTACATGTACATCCCGCACAGCCAAACGGACGCCCCACTTTGCAAGGTTTTTCATGCCGACAGAACGAAGACATGTAGTGACCCTATTTCTTTTCCCCATTCATCATTGAGTGGCATTCGAAAATATATATTTTTTTATGAAATCAATCAAAATCATCATCCATACAGTAAGTATGTTTTCTGTTCTGCCTCAATGACATACTTAAACTATGCATTCACATTATAAATCCAACGTGTCATCTTGGCCTGACTGTACCTTGTTTGGCTTTTTTATTTTCATTTCATATTTCTCAGTTTTTCAATCATTTTAAAGTTTGAAAAATGTATGGCCTTTGTAAACGGTTGCCGCTGTTCTGTTTCAGTCCTACTGGTCTTCAACACGAGAACCTTTATGTAATTTGGTTTCAAAAAGGTTTGGTTTTGAATTATCACAGATATTTGCATTCTTACAGTAAATTATTCATTTATGTTTTACCGCTGCATATGTTCTTTTTCAACTTTATCTCAGTCGCAGAATCTGCTATCCATGATTCTGACGTTTTCAAACGATCGGGAACAGTTATTTCGTCGGAACTATTTCTCCCTACTTCCATTACTGAAATAATTGATATAACTAAAAACAATAAACTACTTTATTAATCTAAAAAAGACACATGTAAAATTTTACATGTGTTAACATAAATGAAATTTTTCGTTAGATATTTTGTTTTGTCATGTTCTTTTTATTTATATCAAATTGTTCCATCTGACGTTTATTTTAATTTTAAAGTAATTCTCACATCAAGGAGTAAAGCTTGAGGCCTGTATTGAGTTTATGTGACTTAGACTGCTTGTTAAATATGTATATATAATGTTTAATAAATTTAACTAATACATATGCTTTGATTTAAAGGGTTAACATTTTTCTAATTAAATCAGGATGAATAATATTTTTGTTCGTTTCAGAAATGTATACAAATGAACATGTTAACTTCGTCAATTTCTGTCGTGCTAAATGTTGCCTATCGCCATGATTTTAGAAACGCTATGTGGACCTCGAGAGATCGTTACAACTATTTTCCGTACTGTTTCGGCAGACCATTGTTGACACAAGTAATCTTTTGTTGGCAAAACTGTGCTACTGTTATATTTACACGTATTTTACATTATCTAAATACTGCAATGTTAGATTTTTTTTTAGATATTATTCATATTGGATGATGACTTTAAAGATAGCAAGACACAAAATACTTTTTAAAGAAAAAGATTTTCAATGTGAACGATATTGGGTATTTGGATAAGAAATAACTTTTATGTTCAAGTGAAAATGAACATCCTAATTGTTTCACTCTTTACGTGTACATTAAACAAGGAGATGTTTCACCGTTAACAAGCCAAACGCCTTACAGTTTGAATCAATACGTTTACACATAAAGCAAACTGATTAATCAACGTACCAATATTATCTTTTACAACAACAACGGAAAATTCACTGTCTATGACCTGATTGAATGCATTATTGTAATCCGTGACTGCGTTTACAAGTGAAGTAACACCAGTTAAACCCTATTGAAAAAATAAAATCAAGAATACATAGTATATATGATCGATGTCTGATATCTATTTTTGCATTCTTTATGATCGATGCCGCTCTTGGAACAGGCAAAGGTTAACCGGACACTAAGGATTAAATAAATTTATTTGCATTAAAGGATAGCAACAAGAACAAGCTTAGTTTTGAATTTATTCTGTTTTCCCGAACTCAAATACGATCGCAAATTATGACAATAAGAAAAAGTTAAAATTTTTCATGTTTCCTTTTCCCCAAGACTCAATACGATCGAAAATGCAAAAAATCTTTATTATTGCGAGATAATGTAATACTTTAGAAATATGCAGCTAACGCATTAAAAACTATAGTAAAAAGGTGCAATAATAAAACATAACATCAAAAACAAAGTGTTGATGTATTCCTTAAATCAAAATATATATTATATTATTTGAAATAGTTACCACATCCATTAGTTCGTCCCATGTCTGATGATTTTTTTCCAGTAGCAAATTGTCGCATAAAGAACCAAAAATCTGAAAGGCATACACCATTTTGCAGATAATGGAAATGAAAGAATGACAGCTACGTATTTTAGAAAGATGGGAGGGGTATGATTTTTAATCATGAATCTATTTAAAACATAATACTGCTAGACAAAAGAGAGAATGCAACCATTCTGAAAAATTGTTAAAAAATATAAAATCTGTCTCTCCGAGATAAACATGTCTTAGAAAAAAGAGAGAACAACATAGCACATACCCCTTACGATGTAATTTCTACAACAACGAGCTCAAAACATTCACATTTGACCCCTAGAAATCTTCTTTTCAACAGATTTTATTAAGCGGTCGAGAAGCCAGACAATGCACGTTTGGTTTTTTAATTTGATAGATGCTTTTTGTGTTTGTTGTATATGTTTGTTGGTCTTGAGATTATAACACAGTAATGACTGCTATAATCATATTTTGACTATTTTACTGATAATGTCTGTTTTGTTCACGCATCGTTGAAAAAATAACGGACTGACATAAAGTGAGAGGTTTAGCGCTTTATAACCAGGTATAATCAAATATTTTCTACATTTGAAAATATCCGTACCAAGTCAGGAATATGACAGTTGTTGTCCATTCGTTTGATATGTTTATGCTTTGATTTTGCCATTTGATTAGGGACTTTCCGTTTTGAATTTTCCTCGGAGTTCAGTATTTTTGTGATTTTACCTTTTGGTAACGTTTGACACCGGAAGCATACACATGATATCACCTTGTTTAGTGGTCAAAGAAGATAACATCATATCGTGGAATAGTTTTTAGTGAAAATTTTACACTGAAATAATGATTAAAATTGAATTATGTATTTATTCTGCATTATAATATAGATCACTGTATTGTATTTGAACATTTCAGACGTTTATCGGTATTTAACTGTCGCAAATACCCGTTTAATCAATTTAATCAGGGAGAAATAATAACTTTACATGGGTAATTAGTGTATGTCTTTAAGCAAATTGCATTGAAACTTGGAATCGTCCGGGTTGATTCTTCAGTTGAAAGACCAATCGTTCTAAAATGAGAATAAATCCATATAGGCATTTACATGTAGCCTTTGGTATATATGAACCAAGTATAACTCCTATTGTATATAATATCTTTGCTGTTATAGTTGCAATTTGAAATTTTTCGTAGAAAAGATCCAAAGAAGGGGTCACTAACCTTAACATTTTATATACAAGATTTTTTCTATAGAATGCTGTACCCTCGCATTTTTTTAACATTAAATTTACAGATCTCAACATCATCATTCCCAAAAAAATGTATGAATATTGTATAAAATAAATCACCTCTAGTTGATTAACTGCAAGTTTTTCTTTGTGATCTGTAACATATTTAGCAATATCATTCAGTATAGCTGATGATGCCAGCAGATCACCAGACCTTAATCCAGTATGGACCCTAGTTATATTTTCTAGATCTTCTAGAATAATGGTCACAATATTATTTTCACTGCCGCCAGATACAAGTCTAGCTGTCTAAAAGTAAACAAAGTAGTATTCATATTATCTAACCTAAAATGTGTGTATTTTTTTCTAAAGTACTTTTTCCAAATTTAGATGTTTGTCACAACATTGTGGTAATAATATGTATTCAGAGTGCTAAAATCACAAGACAAAAATGCATTCAAACAAATTCGAATAATATTTACATGATGTACATGATTAAACTAGAAGCTAGTAATAAAAACTATAACCACCAAAAATCCCCAACAAATTTTTCTGAAATTTGAAAACTAATATCACTTTAATCATATCTTAATATTTATGCTCTCAAAATATATTTGATTTTTATATTAGATATTTTATTGTCACTTTCAATTTTTTTTAATCTGTTGAACGTTTGTAACAATCTTGATACATGCATATTAAAAACAAACTGTTCAGAGATACCAGGCGTGTGGAAGCCAGACACACATTTGTATGCAAAATACTCAACATAACAAGTATGATGCAAAGAGCATTAAAGACCGACGATTCCGACAGGTTTTACCAAATCTAACCAAGGTTATCTATTCCTTGGAGTAGAAAATCTTATTTTTTTAACCAATCAAATTATTGTAGATCATATCAATGATACTTTATATCAACACAAAAGTGCTGACTAATAGGATGCTGATACCCCATTGGCAGTTTCAACGAACCCGAAATTATAATACCACACTTGTCTAATAATTTTCTACCTTAGATGCGCGTTTCGGCTACAAAAGACTCATTAGTGACGCACGAATTAAAAACGATCAAAGGCATAATCAAGTATGAAGTAATAAACTTTTTTACATTATAGAAAATGTTCTATTGACCTACCTAATATGTGATTTAAAAGATATGCATACAAAAGACACTACCATAACTGTTTAATGCAAGAAAACAAACTGTTAGTCATCACTGTAATATTGTTTACCTGTTCAATCAGAAGTTGAATTGATTTACTTATGCACTGGCTATAGTTAGGGTCATCCCAAATTCCAACACCATTGCAGTTTCTTGAAACATTACCCACGTAATCCCCGGTGCAGAATAAGGTAACCTGTGATTTTGGTTTTGTTAAACTCCAAATAGTATTAAATCTATCCACATTTGCTCCACAATAATATGTTGTACCTATAATATAAAAAGTATTACTTGCCAAATAAGCGTGGGTAAAATAGCATATGTTGGTGCAAACATTTCTTGCATTGCCATTTGTACATATTGTTTAATATATATTGAATATATGAAATCGATTTAACAACAGTAAGTTGTCCATTAATGTTAATGAAAAATGAAGTAAATTTATTGAAACACATATTTCATGTATTTCATTTCACATTATCACACTCAAGACTCATTTCTGTGGATAAAACTTATTTTGATTTAGATACATTGTAGTGAAACAATTATAAAATATAAAAGTAAAAATGAGTGAGGTTCTTTGTATTAGAAGCAAAAAAAATGTATACATTTGTTTACGATATCTTACGCTAACTAGTACTAGTCATTAAGTTAATGCTTATTCTTTGGATGTAAACACATTGACAAGAAAGTGCAATGAATTTTCTCAACATAAGATCTTTACATTTGCATGACTGTGTAGATTTTTAGTATCTATCACTATCAATATATTTTTGGAACTGTTGAGGTGCAGCGTTTATTTGATAGTATTTAACAGGTTTTTCTTGAGTTAGATTCTTATCGGTCACCATCTGGGTCAGTTGTCATCTTCCCACTTGTAAAATTGCCATTTCTATATAGAAGGATTCCAGCAGCGTCTGTATATGGTCTGGGTATGTCCTTGATGACACGATATTCTAGATACTGTGTTTTCTGTCATGATTTCGTTAAAAAAAGAGGTTGCTGCTTACATGTATAAGTAAGCTTTTACACATGGGTTTGAAGTCCTAAAGATCCATCAAATCTGTTATGTACGCCGCAATGAGTTGGCTAACCGCTACTTATTATCTGTGTTAGATATGATCAAAAATATATTCGTACTGTCACAACTACAATTCCTTTACCTTAGGAATTAAAACGTATGAAAGACCAACCGTTTCAATAAATAGTTCTAGTTTAAATTTGTCAAAAATTCTAGGAAAGAACTGTTTAAACCTCTAGGAGGTTAGAATTTTCCGAATCCGGCGACTGATATCTACAACTATATATCTGCTGAATGTATTCATAGTATACTAATTTAATTTAGAAAGGGGAATATGTCAAAGAGACCTTAACGCCGCCAAAAACAAGAAAATCCAACACCCAGCCGCTGGCTTCAGTTGGTCCCTTAACAATAATGCATACTAGTTCAGCGAAATGGAAGCCATACTAAAACAGAAATATATTAATAACGTTGGTTTTGATTATCTGGTTTCTCTGATTAGATTTTGCAAACTTCGCATACGATATATTGTGTTAATAATCTTTCGTGGAAGTCCAAATAATGTCCTCTTGAAGCAGTTTGTCTGAATATTCATGTTCTTTAGTTTCATTGGGTTATTCCTAGAATGTCCATTTTTCATACCGGAAAAGAATTGGCAAATGGAGAAAAAAAATATTATAGGTTTGAAATTTTCAAAATTGCGGAAAGACAAACACAGGAAGATATATATATACTATCATTTTTTATAGATAATTTAGCTGATCTGTAACAATAACATCTTCATGCCTTATATATCATGTACTGTAGTACGCCGCTAGATTAAAACTGACGTGGAAAGGTAACATATGGCCACCGAAAGCTCTTTTTTTGAGAGCCCAGGTGGTCGTGTGGTCTAGCGGGACGGCTGCAGTGCAGGCGATTTGGTGTCACGATATCACAGTAGCATGGGTTCGAATCCCGGCGAGGGAAGAACCAAAAATTTGCAAAAGCAAATTTACAGATCTAACATTGTTGGGTTGATGTTTAGACGAGTTGTATATATATATATATATATATATATATACAGCTTCAAAAAGCCTCAAAACATTTAAACTTTGAATTACAAACATTTACAAAAAAAAAAAAAACATAATTGAATTTATAAAACGCCATCCATTAACTGACATGGATTGAACGACTTTAAACAGCATATTTACTTAGTTTAAAGAAAATAACTTTGAATAAGGGATATCTTAACCCTAGGTAATACGAATTGTGTTGATAAAATACATCATTATAATTTTTAGATAAACGTCAATATAACAAATATTGTATTAATTTACTAATACACTGGCTGTAGTCAGGTTCTTCCCATATTCCTTCACAGGTACAGTTTCTTGACACATTACCAACGTATTCACCAGTGCATGATACGTTAACATGTGTGTTTATAACTGTTGTGTTCCATTTATTATTAAATCTATCCACATTTTCTACACAATAATGAGTAGAACCTACAATTATTAAATAACTTTCATTCATTTTATACATTTGTAAATATCACGAAGATTATATTGATAGAAGACATAAATGTATGTTTATCTTTATGATGAAGTGAAGAATAGAAAGTACTGACTACTGAACAGGTGATATCCTAGATTAAAACTTCGACGGCAGTGGGTTCGAGAATTTTTTTTTTTCAATTTAATTTAAAAACAAAATAAAACAATCTTAAACCAAATTGATACATTCAAGAAAAATTCAGCAAATTCAGTCTGTAATGCCATTTTGACATCAACACTCAGTTTTAGGTACATTACAGATATATTTTATATCAATATATGTTTGTTTAGCCCTTACTAACATTTGCATTATTTCATGTATTCTGAATCGAATGAAACATTTTGTTTCTATTTCTTTAATACAGTGGATCTTGAAATAAGAAATATCGGATTTTTGTTATACAAATAGAAGTCGGGGTTTTATCAATTTAAAACTACCGTTTTGTTCTTACAAAAGGGATAAATTCGTAATGATGACGTTAAACTGATGTAGCATATACATGAGGCGTTCTTTTCTCTAAACACTTTTGGAGCAGTTTTCGTAGTTATTTTGCAACAGGCAGAACCAATCAATAAATCAGCAGAGAGAAGAAAGATACAGAAGGTATATTCAAAATCATAAATCTAAAACAAACTGACATAACACACAACAATATACGACGAAAAGACAAACAACTGTACACTAAACACAATCCCCACCAGAAACCAGGGGTAACATGTACGACTATAAAAAAAACATCAATTAAATATATTAACGCGCCAAACGAAGGTGTAGATGGTATGTTACTAGTGAAAAATCGGAAGTGGACGATTAAAAAGATAAATTCATCAAAGGAGTAGGTCCGGTACGGACGAATTTGGCCTCAAATTTCAGGTTCATCTGACGAAAGATTTTGACCACTTTTTAAAAACTTAAGTGTCTATTTCATTTGATTCAATTAGTTCATGCGAAAGACTTTAACTGATTTAGATAATAAAAACGATCCGATTCAAGCTCATATATGAAAATTATGACGAAAAATGTCACTTTTCAGATGTTTTTTTGTCAAAAATGAAAGTGGCCGCATCCATGCTCATTCTGAACCTTTATATATGTTATGTATTATCATCAATTACAACTCACATTTCAATATTAAGGATGAACACGAATGCGGCCACTTTCGTTTTACACGGTAACATGTTTAAAATCTAACTGAAATGCTAGAATTGTGAAGATTTCAGTAATTTAGCATGAGTTAATGATGCTAGTGCCCGCTATATGTCCATGTTTTGTCAAAAACAGCCCATATTTATATAGCAGAAGCATTCTAACAGCCCATATTTATATAGCAGAAGCATTCTGCTGTCCAATAAATAACTCAATGTTTATATTTTAAAATTTTTGTAAAACTGCTATATTTTGAAGCCAAAAAGGGGTCTTACTGGACCTACTCCTTTGTCAAATATTTAAGTTTTAAGTAGAAGATCCGTGTCAATATAAAGTAAGCATCAAGATATAAAGCAGCATTTCTACTTTCGGTAATATGCAATATAGAAACTCCACCTTAGCATTTTTAACGATTTCTTTTTGTAAATGATTGAATGATCTTGAGCCCACCTGCACAATAATCTTAACTTAATACTGTTCTTTTTGTTTTTCAGTTTAACATTTTCATATAAAACTATAAATTGTTTTTTTATTAATTTTGCTAGGTACTCTTTATCAATGTTTGTAACTGATGCAACACAATTGATAATTGATAGGGTGATTGATTTGACAGGACTTATCTTTCCTATCATTGTTAAGTTTATTTTATTCAAATCATTAATTATCATGTGTCAATCTTAAGCTTCAATAGTAATGACAAATAGTGCTAGCGGGCAAACTTATGCTGAATGCCGAAGGCTCATGATATCCATGATTATTTAATAAACACCCCTTGATATCTGTAAAAAGAGTATTGATCCTTGTTAGCAAAGACTCTCGAAAGCCAAATTGCTTTAAAGAATAACATATTATGTTAATTACAAACCTTTTTGATCAATGTGAATTTGTTTTTGCAATAATAGTTTTAACCCATGTGTTTGTGAATATGCAATGATTTTAGTATCTTTACTTCAAAGAGTAATTGATTTTTTTTTTCTAAGTTCAACGGGTCATTTTTTATGTGAATTAGGGAATATGAATCTAGTTTTTGAGAATCTGTCAATTCTTGTTTCTTATACATGTAACAAATATTAAAAAAACATCAACTGTAATTTATCAACATGTAGGCACATACATTGAATGTAGTTGGGTTCTTCCCAAATTCCAGCACCACTGCAGTTTCTTGAAACAGTATCCATGTATTCACTTGTGCAAGATAGGTTAACTTGTGTGTTTGCTGCTGTTATATTCCATTTAGTATGAAAGCTGTCAACGTTTTCCATACAGTAGTTTATGGAACCTTCAATAATTAGATAATAGTCATTCAATTTATACATGTGTAAAAGGATATTTTCTCACAAATTGACGTTTTCTGTGGAACAAAAGATTGTTTCAAAGACACATTTTGAAGTACAAAATCTACATTTATACGTCGTATAACAAATATATCCTACTTTGTATGGTTTCAGATGAGTAGTGCTCAATGAAATCGGTTAAGTCCTTTAGTAGTATATATACATGTACATGTACTCACTTGTCACGTTTACAGTTGTGCAGATGTTGTCGGAGGCTTGACTGAAATATAAAAGATTTGAAAACAAAATAGAGAGTTATATGACATAGGTAACGAGCGTAATGATTCTATAGTGTTGTAATCTTTTATTTCTGAAGTAATGATATATGATTATTGAAAACGAATGGTAAAAGGAATTATACATTATCAATATATCTCAGTATGTATTTTCTGTATAAAATCGTAGACAAACAAATTACTTATTTTTATGATATAGGCTAAAAAAGACTATTTACTGGTTAATAGTAATTGTTCGGGAAATTTCACTGTACTTTATGTATAGTTTGAATTGACTCGTCTCCCGAAACATTCGAATGATTGTTTATACTGTAACTGTGCTATTTACGCAAACAAATTATTATGACGTCAAAACAGTATAGAAGTTCTCGAAATGTTTAACGAAGTGCGTTTCAAATTAAAAATATTAAATTTAAGATGTCCCAACTTTAGTCTGAGTTAAAACAGAATGTAAAAGTTAACAAAACCATGCTTAGTTGTAGAAACTTAATACACATCAAACTTCTTTTGAATCATACTTATATTAGTTAAACAAACAGCATATCAAAAACAATAATATAGTGTCCTTCCAAACATTTAACAACAATTTCGATCTGTAAAGTAACACTACATAAGCTAAACGTAAACACTTGATTGTCCTCATTGCTTTGAATTAATAACTTTATATTTGTTCATTCATACTTTTTATTATTCTTTTTTTTTGTCATTTATTTAAATGATCAGTATTGTACTTGAAAATAATGTAAAAATATACTTCTATGAATAAAAAGAATCAATACACGAATAAAAGAATGTAGAGAAAGAATATATTAAGAGATGTGTGCTCCATAATAAACCTATTCTGGTTGTTTTCTGGAAATAATTTTTCTTCCTCATTGCAAAAACTGCAGTTCTTAAAATGATTATACATATACATGTAAATAAGTAGTGTTCGACAAAAAATCCTTTTACTGCATTTTGATGTCATTTTCAAATAGGGGACCTATTTTTCGTTTTCCGATATTCAATATATATCCAACCGGGTGCAAGCAGTTGGTTCGATTTTCAATTTCTTAGTTGGAAATGATTAAGATCTAGATATTCGATAGCACTAAAGGAATAATAGTCATAATTGAAAAAAGTGAAAAAGATATGTACGGACGGCTCAAAGTGCTATTTTGAAATTAAAATTGTACAGTTAAAATCTACCTGAGACCGCTGAAAAACGGTGAGAAAAAGAATTCCCAAATCTCATTTAATCCTTTTAACGATTACAATTATGCTTTTAATTTTATTGAATGTTTTATTATAATCAACTAAGAACATTTGCTTATTGAACCGACTGCTAGCAGCTGGTTATATTGAATATCGAGTAACGAATAACAAACAGGCCGCTAACTTCACATTCATCCATATTCTAGTTTTGTGCTTTAAGTTTATTAAGTCACGCAACTATATATTTCAGTGAGATAATTCAATATACAAGTATTCACGAACCGAGAGTAATAGGGCAGTTTTCAATATTTGGTAAAAAAAATTTACGATAAAAGTAATGCAATAACTGTATTTTTTTTTTTATCAAATTGAAGACAACAGATTTTGCAGACATGATGTTTTACCTGATAATATCAAAAGCTGTATAACAGATTAAATGATTCCCAATAAAAAATGGCGAAGGTATCCATGTCACATTTATATACCACCGTTCGTATGATGTTCCATACATCAGCAACTCCGATATGGTTAGTTGAATTTGAGATATAACGTTTATTTCAGAAATTCTAAAAAAAAAGTAAGATATAGTATTTTAAAACTCACATCGACATGTTAAAATCAAGTCCCCAATTTAATAATAGACTTGAACTTTTACTCGAAACATTAAAGAAAGTATTTCAAAACACATTATACAAATTGATAAATGACACTTATTTGTCAATATCACCGATGCTACCATTAAAAGAGGGGCAAAAGATACCAGGGAGACAGTTAAACTCGTAGATCGAAAATAAACTGACAACGCCATGGCTAAAAATGAAAAAGAAAAACAGATAATACACATGACACAACATAGAAAACTAAAGAATAATCAACACGAACCCCACCACAAAGTGGGGTGATCGCAGGTGCTCCGGAAACGAAAGCAGATCCTGCTTCACATGTGGCACCCGTGGTGTTGCTCATGTTATAACAAACCCGGTATATAGTCTAATTCGGTAGGTCAACTTCACCATTTGGAACTTTTGGTTTAATAGCTTCCTTGTGAGCAGCAACCCTCTATCAAGGAAATCATGATAGGAAATTACAAGCACGGGCATCTCATTAACTGGATTTGAAATGTATGCATCATCAATAAAATATAATTCACCATCTAATGAAAAAGTAAAAGATGAAATTGATAACTAATATTCCCCAAACAAAACAAATACATTTTTTTTTAATTAATAATATCATTGTTCTTTTGTAAATTAAATTTACAGTATTTTCAACTTTCCCAATCTGCCAAATTTGGATATATTAATTTCAA
Source organism: Mytilus edulis (assembly GCF_963676685.1). Classification (NCBI taxonomy): domain Eukaryota; kingdom Metazoa; phylum Mollusca; class Bivalvia; order Mytilida; family Mytilidae; genus Mytilus; species Mytilus edulis. Next base: position 64,775,048 of record NC_092351.1, read on the forward strand.
ATTACTATATCCTAGTTTTCCAGTTTTTACTCTGAAAACATGAGCTAAACATTAGGCTCTTATGTTTCGTACTTTAATTGGCATTTTGTATTTTTTTATTTGATCGTTGCTGTAGAAAAATTAGCGTTTTGCGTACACACTTTGTGTCCTGTTATTTATGATGAGTTTGTTTAGTATAGTAAAAATCTTATTCTAAATATCCAGCCAATTTATAATCCAGACAAGAATCAGAAAAAAACAAATTTTAAACATCATACAAACATTTGTGTAGTAGATGATTCTGATTGGAATAGGCGTATGGATATTTGGCGTGCTGAATTAAGCCTTTTTGTTCTACATATTTTCAATTTTCAGCAGTGTTGCTTAATAACGAATATGCCAGTTAGTTCTAGCCTCTCATATATTCTAGGCAAAGAGGAACGAAGGATTCTTCTAATTCTGTATTATTATATTTATCCTTTCCTTGATGTTGACAGAGTTGGACGACTTCAAACTGGGATCTTTGACAAGTGTGAAGATATAATCTCTCCATTTGTCATTTTCTCATATTTCAGCAGTAACATACTCTTAGCCAATTGTGAACCTTTCTACGAAAGCCGGGAAGGATCATTCAAAATTCAAAATTCAAAATTCAAAATTCAAAACACAAAACAAAATATTTTGCGAAAACATGACACGTGTTTAGTTTAAACATATTTGTTTATAGTGGATTGGGAAACAAGTTTTGCAACTTATATTAATCCCATTCGACTTTGCGGGTGCGAGTGCTGCCTTGTAGCGGCATTAGCCTACTCTTTTTCGAAATCTACAAGGGTGTCTTTAACGTGCAAGAGATATGGCTCTCTCTTAACACGGGTCAGTCATTTATCGTCTCCTTCCGACGGACTATCATCGTTTCCTTAAGACCATACTCGCAAATGGTGTCAAGGGAGAGTCGAAAATTGAGTTCCTGAAATTTTCATCCCGAACGGGAATCGAACCAGGAACCTTTGTGTTTGTAGTCCGATGCACTAACCACTACACCACGGCTCTCTCTCACGTGTTTCTGGTATGAAGAACTGTCATCCTGACACCTTTTAGACAGTTCTACTTAGAAGTGATTTTGACAGTTCTACCCTAGAACAGTTTTAGACAGTTCTACCTAGAACTGACCAAAGTTTTAGACAGTTCTACGACTAGAACAGTTCTACGGCTTCTAGAACAGTTCTACGATTAGAACAGATTTGGTCAGTTCTACGGCTAGAATTGATTTAGTCAGTTCTATTCATAGAAAAGTTTTAAGAACTCTTTGTCTTAAATATAAATAAGTCAAAAGAATATAATATATATTTTGCGTGTGGCTTTATCAACGATTGTAATAACACTGAATGGTGGACAGTGAGATGGCCTAACTGCAGTGACGTCATTCAGAACTGTTCTACAATCCTGACAGGTTTGGTCAGTTCTACAGCTAGAACAGTGTTAAACAGATGACCAAACCTTTAACAAAAAATAGACGGACAGGATCGCAAGATATTCTCGATTAAAGCTAGATTGATACTGCCGATCAGATCAATTCCCGATTGCTCAAATTTTCACGATCAAGCGTAATTACAGACCGTAAAAGTCTCAAACTCGACCATTAACGACTCCTTCACGACTTATCATGAAATCGAACCGCTAATTCAATATCTTTATTGACTTTCTCGACTAAATCAGCAATACTCGATCTCAACCCGATCCTCACCAGACATGATCGACCTGATCGTATAATAGTATTGGTCGCAGAAATAATCGGTATTGATCGGTTGAGAACATATTCAGTATAAAATGTGCAATAAAAAAAATGTCTAATTGTTTAGCCCCCACCACAATAGAGGAGAAATTAAGTGTTAGCCTTGTCCGTCTCATCGCCCGACATTCCGTACGCTGTCTAACTCTAGTTTGCCCCAACCAATAGTATATAAGACTTATATATGCAATGCTTTGCACCACAAACCACAGAAAAGAATAATCTGGGTTGTGTCAATTTTTCCGTTCTATCGTTATGACTTTTAGAAATGAAAAAATGGCCGAATTTTTCGTTTCCATTCTCTAAGTTATGTTTGCCTCAACAAAATGTTATGAAACTTACACAATACTTATAACCCCAAAACTCAGATCAAGTTGGAATAGCAGGTCATCATTCATGTATGTGTCCCGTGGACAAAACTTGAAGTGTAGCGAAGGAAATGAACATGAAGCAACGACACCGAGAAATATGTGTGAGGCTTCAGTTGGCTGACACGTCGATTCTTGTATGAGAGGCCTGAGAGACAATTTCAAGAAGTTTTTTTTTTTGTTTCTTGTCTAGAACAAAATGCCTTACTTTGGCAAAAGAGTCTCCGAGAACTGATAATTGGAATGCAGTAAAATAAGTTCCTCACAAAGCACAATATGAATAACACTAGAGGCTCTGAGGGCCTATGACGCTCACCTGTGTCTAATGTGGTTTTGAAAATCATGTAAAATAAGGTGAAAATCATAAAAAAAAGTACAAGATACCCATGTAACGATTAAGACCAAGTTTGGTTTAATTTGGCCTTATACAATGTAGTTAAATTAATAGCAGGTCAATCCTGCAGTGAAGTCTTACATTAGCTACTGAAGACCACTTCCCATTATTTAAATATTAAGTGTTCAAGTTGTAACCATTTGCAATTGTTTTTTTAATCATTTCCCATGGACTTCTATACAGAAAACCCCTATGTTTTATTTTCGTCCTGAACATTCATGAAATATTTGCCACTGGACGTTAATCAAATAAGCAATCTACTTTTAGTCATGGCGGTAATGTTGGTTGGATGGCAGGATCATCGGATACATTTTATAATCAAGATACCCTAATGAAAATTGCGGCTAAGTTTAATTCTATTTGGCCCAGTTGATTGAGTGAAGAAGATTTTTGTAAAAGTTTACAAAATTTACAATTATCTATAAAGGGCCTAATGTTTGCTTATTTGTTGATCTTACTTTGCTGAACATTATTGCTGTTTACAGTTTATCCTTATCTATAATAATATTCAAGATAAACCAATAACTGAAAAGTGTCCTTACAATTACGGGTTGTCTGATTTGTCGATAAATTTCAGGAAAGATATATCATAACCACATGAAATCTTTTACCGCATTTCAGATTTGCTCTAAACGCTTTAGTTTTCAAAGATACTAGAACACACCCGCGAAATCGCAGGCATATACAGCTTGTGGACTGTTGTAGGATGATTTTTGTAAAAGATATTATGTATGGAGAATTTCATAAAAGGTATCAAAACCCCTCTCCCTTTTACCAAAGTCCGACATTTGTTTCCTTTCTGTTAAATTCAATTATTTTCGTGTGTCTGGCCTTACACTACATTGCTTCTTTTAGTAAAAGTTAAATCAAATTAACAATTTGCACCGTTTCAAACATGAAATAAATGTAACTGCTTATATATAGACCATTATTAGTCTAATAAAATATGCTTCTAGTGCAGTGTTTTTCTTTTCTTTTGAGAGCCTTATTAACATGCCAATATGAATCATGTATAATAAATGACTAAGGCTAATTTGAGGGGTGGTCGGAGGGGTCCTGATCCCGAAATCCCGGGCTTAAAACCATGAAATCCCGAAATGCAGAATTTAAAGAAATGCAAATCCCGAAATCCCGAAATCTAAAAATATATTCCCGGATCCCGTAATGATCAATCCCAAAATCCCGAGCTTAAAAACACCCGACGCCCCGAAAAAGGTCCTGCCTACTTATAATCTCTACCTTACTTTCATTTTTGCCAAATAACTATTTTCCCTTTCAACATTAGATTTTTATGCCACATGTATGGGCATTATGTTTTCTAGTCTGTACATCCGTTCGTTCGTTCGTCCGTCCGCGTACGCGTCCGTCCGTGTCTGTCCCGCTTCAGGTTAAAGTTTTTGGTCGAGGTAGTTTTAGATGAAGTTGAGCATGTTTTACTTATTTTAATATATATGCAAGTGGTATGACTCCTTAAATAGTTACATTTCAAAGAAAACAGTAGACAGAATCAGGGCCGACTTTCTATACTAACATACTAACATAGAAAGTCCCTGACAAAATACAGAGAGTCTCTATATATTAAAGTAGTATAATCGTAGTTTACATGTAGATAAACGCGAAAAAACATTGTCTTCTCTAAGGAGGTATAATGGCTGTGGTTCTTGCGATATAAACACCATGATATGAAACGCGAAAAATAATTGTCCTCTCTAAGGAGGTATAATAGTTGTGATTCTTGCGATCTAAACACCATGATATGGAGAACGCTTTGAATGGCTTATTTTTTTCCATTTTTGTTATCCATCATACGATTGGTTGTATTTGTGTCAAATGTTTTACTTATTTTTATAAATATACAACTGGTATGACCCCTAAAATAGTAAACATTTCAAAGAAAACAGTAGACAGAATCAGGGCCGACTTTCTCTACTAACATACTAACATAGAAAGTCCCTGACAGTATAATCGTAGTTTACATGTAGATAAACGCGAAAAATAATTGTCCTCTATAAGGAGGTATAATAGTTGTGGTTCTTGCGATATAAACACCATGATATGGAGAACGCTCTGATTGGCTTAATTATTTTTCATTTTTTTGTTATCTATCATACGATTGGTTGTATTTGAGCATCTTTCAAACCGGAAGTCTAATCTATGACTAAAAGTCCGTCCGATGAAAAAATCATATCCGGACTCTTTTTTTGTCGTTTTTCTCCCAAAATAACTCAATCTGAATAATCATAGGAATGGATGACAAATGCGACTATGCATGTTACCTATAGGACACAGAGGCATGTGATTGATTTATTGTGGAAGGAAGAGAGGCGACACACAAAATGAGGTCTTCTCGTTTAATAGTATAGATAGGCAAAAATCTGCATTTTACCCCTATTTTCTATTTTAGCCATGTCAGCCATGTTGGTTGTTAGGTGGGGTGATCCGATATATTTTTAAAACTAGATACCCTTAATATGATGATTGTGGTCAAAATTGATTTAATTTCTCTCAGTCAGAAAACTTGCATATTCGTGGATATTTACTTTCGTGGTTTTGTGGAAGTCTGCGTACAAGCCTATATAATTTGACATTCGCTGATCATTTAATTTGAATTCATTGTTCACTTGTACCAACGAAATCCACGAATATATGTACCCAACGAATAATAATGAATCTACAGTAAGCCAAAAAAAATGCATTTACCCCTACGTTATATTTTCAGCAATGGCGGCAAAGTTGGTTGGATGGCGGGGCCGTCGGACACATTTTTCAAACTAGATACCCCAATGAGCATTGTGGCCAAGTTTGTTTTTTAAGTTGGCTCTGTCGTTTCAGGGGGAGAAGATTTGTGTAAAAGCTGACGACAGATCCAAATGATGAGAAAAGCTCACTTGATCTTGACCTTTTAGGTCAAGTAATATCTTGATTAGATTCACTAGAACAAGTTATTCTTAAACTAAATGCAATCAATATTGAACTCTACGCCAGGTCGGCTGTTGACCTCAATTCCAGACGCATATTTAAGTGCGTCGGCAACAAATTTTCATGAAAGGTGAATCAATTGGAAACAAGATCTAATAAGAAATAAGGGGACGACCATTTGATATTCTGGGATGACAGGTTATCTATTTTCTGCACTATTGAAGCAAGATTTTTCATTTTCATAAAACCAAGGGACTGATTATTTATTTTCACAACTATATTTATAATATTCGAAAACATACAATTTTTAAATTATTTGTTAATTATAAATAATACATGTATAAAACATTAGTCAAGTCACTATGTACCATTAAATCAGAATTAATCATCATCCTCTGCAGAAAAGAATCTTCTATAATCTGATAATCTGAACTGCATATACATGTATGGCAAACATACACAGTTTTAAAGTTTGGTTATATCTGGCCTTTTTTTTTTTTTTTTAAGTTTTGGCAAGCGGAGCGATGCAAACAAAATTTTGAAGGGTTTTGAAGCCACTGCACCCCAAAAAGCTATAGAACAAATGATGCAAAATCATGCTTTCTGAGTATTCCCCAGACCCTTTCTTAATCTGAAGATGCAAGTTCTGTGTTAATAATTTTTTGACAATTTTTTGAACAAAAGACAAATAACTAAGAAACATTGATCCCGAAAAATCAGGGACAAAAGAACTTGCTTCTTGCAAGGCACTCGACGTGAACACAATTTGATATGGAGACAAGCGTTTGATTTTGAAATTTCCTACATGAGGCATTTGCCTCAATGAAGTTATGGCCCTGTAATAAAAGTGAGGTAAGGGTTACTGAGAAAATATACCTCATGTTAAATGACACCTCATGTTAAATGACACCTCATGTTAAATGAAACCATTTTTTTAGTCATTTCAAGTATATTTAAATAATATTTGATATACTTTTATAAAAGATTTGGGAAGTTTTTCTCCGATTTTTTTTTGGGGAAAAAAGATGAATTTATGAAGAATCTGGTGCCATCTCGTACTTTCGATTAGACCTGCTGAGTTATTTAATTATTTTCAAAACATTGCAAGTCAGGTAATTTATTTTAAAACTACCACAGAACAAACCACTTATTTTTGTGATTATAAAGGCTGAGTTATTTATTTTCAAAATTCTCCTATTTAATAGTTAAAGTGTAAGGGTTGGACATTTTTTATGCCGTATTCTCCAAATTAATTGTCTATTATAAAATGATTGGATGGATCCTATGGATGAAAGCTATGTATTTGATGTGGGACTTACCAGTAAAAATGTTCATCGAAGATTTTCATTTGTTGTATGTTTAGGTAGCATAACCTAACAGACTTCTTGTTGTAAACGAGATATAAGCCGGGCAATGGAAATGGGGAATGTGTCACAGTGACAACAATCTGACCATAGTAGAGACAACAGCCGTAGCCCACCAACGGTTCTTCAATGTAGCCAGAAACTCCCTCACACGAGATAAGAAAAACAAACAAGCAATTTTTATCCGACTCGAGTTAAGAAAGACAAACAAGCAATATGTACCCGACACTAGTTAGGAAAGACAAACACGCAATGTTTATCCAAATGTTTGACACCCAACAAGGGAAGTGAGGGGTTCCAAATCAACCAATGGCTACGAATGAGTCTGAAATGACAACGAATTTAGGAATGACGGTCAATAAATGGAGACATAAAGGGCACACCCGGCAGGCAGGTTGCAGTCATGCCTTGAAAAAAAGTATTCAATATAGCAGTCCGACGAAACAGATACTCTGGTCAGATATGGGATTTGCATACAAACCGTTAACCAAGGCCCCCAAAAAATACGCCCGATTTTTATTCATCATGTTCATTTAATGTTAGGAATGTTTGTTTTCAATAGCCCCAAAAAAAACGGACAAGATTATTGTTTTCAATGCAGATATATACAACCAGAATTTTTGCTTAAGGCAAAACTTAGACTGCCTCTTTATATCCAATGGTTCTTACCTTAGAATCAAAATTTATCTAGAGCTTACTGACTGGGGATCATTATTCAGCTATGTTATTAACAGACTGGGGCGTGTTGGATTAAACATTGATTTCGTAGGTAAATAATATTGATGTGGAACTTTATTTTTTAAGAGAGTGTAATAGAGTATTTCTTTCTGTTAAGTGAAATTGTGAAATATGTTCTTACTAAATCTTTTGTCGCTTTGATGGTGTCATACTTTTTAACTCAGCGTAAGCAATGTGTTACTTATAGTAATTTGAATTTCAAAATTACTTGAGTGATGCTTTTTCGACGCACGGGTCAACTCCATCGTGGCGAATCACATGACTTTGACATTATCCATAAATATAACAGTAAATACGAGCGAAAAATATCTTTATAAGTAAAGAATTGTCGCATAAAAATTAAACACACGGGATATAGCAAAGTTCACAGTCTAGTTTGATTAATCATTTTACACCAACAAAAAAAGTGCAAACAGAAAAGGGTGTGTATGCCCACTACGCCCCCCTCTGGATCCGCCACTGCAAGCACAAATTTATAGGAAAGAAATGCTGTAACAGAAAGGAGATTTCATGAGAAATGACATTGCAATAACTTATTGAAACCGAGATAATTACATAGCAGAAATAAATTCAAATATGGTAACGTGACCAAGGGGAGGAGCAACACCGACACAGACGGAAGGACATAACCATACTATGACACGATAATACGACAATGCATCCTATTACAAATGTAGTTAGAAATGCCTGCTCTATAGTCGGGTTGTTGTCGCTTCGACACATTATCCATTTCCATTCAATTTCATGGTTATTCCCATGAACTTTGCGTTATCTATTTACAAGTTTATTCACAAATTTATATTACTTCAGATGCATTGACAACGTTAGCTTCAAAGTTTAAACATATAAACTTTAAAAACCAAGTCCTTCCGTATCTTTACTGATTAAAACATTCGAGGAAACTCCTAACAGTCGTGAAAGTACCACAGCTTCTAGTATCTTGACAAACTGACCTTTATCATAGAGTTTAATTACTTTCTCTTTAGACAAAACAAATAAGCATAACTAATTTTTATTACCCTACACCCCAAGACATCGTTACTTGTCTTAATTATTCTGACAGTTCAACTTTAACTGCAGATAATAAAACTAGCCATTTGTCAAATAAGCCTTGCGTCATTAATTTTCTATGTACACAAATAAATAGTACAATATTTCTATATTAAAAAAGTATTGGTTATTTAGATTTTGAAAAAAATGCTTCTGTTTCTTTAATTTAAACTTATCAAAGTAGTTTTTGATTGGAAACCGTTTTTCAAAGAGTCCCATTCATTTCTAAACATTTTTGGTAATTGTTGGCTAATTTTGTTTAGCCTTTTTCTAATTATTATTCATTACTTCAATTAATAAATTAGTATACATTTCAATAAACTATATAACATCTAAACCAGCAGCCATCCTTCACCGAGGTAACTTGAGGCGCAGAGACCACGTGACAAAGAAACGGCGGGAATCGGAATCTGAATTTTTGATGTGAGAATTTTGAATTATGAATTATGAATTATGAATTATGAATTTAGAATTTAGAATTTAGAATTTTGAATGATCCTTCTCGGCTTTCGTACCTTTCGTCACTGGTACGATGCACATATGCATGGTAACGTATTCGGACTTCATTTGCAGAAGAACGCTCCTATGAAAAAAAACTTGATTATGAGGACGAAAGACTAGTCAGTCTGGAAATATCTGCAATACATTTTGTACTTTCACCATGATCATGAATTGGTTGACCGATACGCTTTGTCTGTTTCTTTTCCCACAAGCAACATCTTATCACATTTTTAAATGTTAAAATACCATAATCTTGTTACTATTTGTATGATCTTATAATTTACTGAAGACTTATATTCGAATTCGCTATTGTCACATTAATTAATCATGTTTATGAAACATGAATATTAAACATACAGTAATGATATCGTAATCATACCTAATTGCAAATAAAGTAAATCAATCTGCACATAAAGTGTCGTAGTTCAACAACTGTAACGAGTATACAAGCATAAAAAATAGAATCATATACAGGCCTCTTATACCAAACAATGTCGATAACTGTATAATGGTTAACATTTATAAACAGAAATCCTACTCACTTCAAGCCTTTTGCTATGATAGTCTGATGGTATGCAGTGTATACAGGAATTTCGATGATAGAATTCATATCATGCAAAGTTTCAAATACTGGTTTTATTTCACATGAATCAGATGAATTCTGAAATGTCACCTCGATTAGAAACTGAAGTGGAATACTGCTTAATTCATTTACTGCTTCGTCTGTGGCAAAATCTTCAATTTGTAGTGCAACGACGTAAAATCCAGAACTTACGGTTGAATTATATGTGATAACACACATGTCCTAAAATAAAACAAGAATATCTGTTACATTTTATTTTGACGCTGAGAAAGAAATGTGGAGAAATGTTTTATTAATTGCGATTGCATAAATGGAGTCTACACACACAGGGGTCTTAGACTGTATTTATGATTATGAACTGACTGTGTAAAATGAATCGTGGAAATAAAGCAATGCCTGATATTTTTTTAAATACGCTGATTAGGTTCGTATGTTTATCAATATTCACCAAAAAAGTCATTGTTATTGCATACACCTAAAATGTAGCACACATGTAAATTAAATACAATTAGAAAATATATCATCTGTATATATTTTTGCCAGGTCGTCAGATATTTGTATGGTGGAATTTCTATCAAATTAAAATCTAAGGTCAAGGGCGGACATTTTCTTACTTGTCAAGATGTCGTCTGTATTGCCTTTTCCGTCTGTTCTATGATAAGTACATGATTCAAATCGAAGAAAACGTTAAAAACGTGGTCTTAAAGTTTACATGCAACCCTTTATCAAGGAAATTGAATATTAAACACAAACATTGAATTATTGTTTCAGTTTGGCGAATTGACGTTATATGCAGGCGCTACTCGAGTTTTGATATATAAAATGAGAAATTACCAATCGGGAAGCTGGAAAACATCAATGTAAAGAATTGTTCCCAACCAACCATCATTGTAAATACTAGGTGAAAGTCAAGAAACGATTTAGACTTAACTAAGGTTTTTATGTTCGATAAAAAAAAAAACTCATTGAAATACTAGGCGTATAATTTTGAACAGCTGACGCGAGTTTCGTGTAAACAAAACGAATAAGTGTTACTTAAATAAAAACAAAGTTTAAAATGCCAAATATGATGATAATGCGCGGGTCTCTTAATTCTTCCTCATGGGCTATAATGTTTGATTTCTGTCTGAAATCAAGAACGGATTAAGTCGCTTGGAAGAGGAACAGCTTTCTCATATGTATGCCGATTGTTTGTTATAAAAAAACGTTATTAAAACTGAACAATTGCAAACATTTTAAAGAAAACAAATGAGAATATTTTAAAATTACAACGTAAACTCTGAAATGCAGTCAAGTTTAGCGATTGAAAGTTCGAATTCATTGATAACATTCTGGCGTATCACAAACAAACAACTTGTAACGTCCCATTTCATTGGCCGAAAGATTCAAATACAACAAAAATCGTAGTGTGCACGTGAATTGAAACAGGTGACTGACAATGAAATGTACTATGTTACTACGAACATAAAACGAAGAATTTGTATAGTTTACAAATATTTGGTCGAAAGAATAAAATAAATGGTTTGTGAATATTAAATAAATGTGTCGAAATATTATACTACAGCAACATAATTATCTTTTACCGCATTATGAAAAATATCAGGATAAAATAAAATAAAATACATGTGCCGCTTTTATACGGATGATTAAGGAACCACTTTTAATTTCTTTCCATGTCGTAGTTACTCATAATAAGGATCTCATAATACTGATCCAGTACACTAATTACAATAATTTAGGACGGGTTGCACAATCCTCTTTTAGTGTGTTCATGCTATAAATCGAACACACAGAACGTTACACAGTAGCTAAGCGTTTGGTCATTCAGAAATTACGTATCATAAACGGAGCAAATTGTCCCCGAAATATAGAAACAAAACAACAATAACCGTATCATGTGTGCAGGTGAACGAAGACGTAGTGTGCAATGTACTAGCATGATCACCATGAAATTGAAATGAATGCATTGAAGGCATGTTAGTGTAAAACAGATTGAAATGTTACATCGACGATTTTTTGTTTTCTTTTGCATGTGGGGAACTAAAAAAATAAATAAATACTTGTGAGTAATATCGTAGTTTATAAGGAACAATATAAATGTAGAGTTTTAGATTTTTTTAAATTGGATGAAAACTAATCTTTTAATTTCATACCGTAAGAATAGTGATTTGCATAATATTGTTGAACTATCCCCCAAAGTGACGTGTAGTATGCATGCGTATTCAAAATGGAATACAAAATCATACATGTAAGATAAACTGATAAACAAAATGTTTAGAAATTATTAATAAGGATGACCGAATGCATGTACAAGAAGGAACTCACCTTTTTATCAATACATTTAAATGAATAAACACGCTTTTAAACACTGATTGTTTTCTATGTAACTATTTATATATTTACGGTATATAATTTGCGTTCGTTTTTCAACCACGAATAGCAAAACAGTTAATTTTAAAATTCATGAAGTATATAGCTGGAGTTTGTAACGTACAATAATTTTCCTTCAACTGTGCCATGGTGTATAATCCTTTTGATAACTATTTGCCAACTCCATTTTTCTCTAAACAAAGTATGGTTGGTTACATGTTATGAAATTACTTAGAATTTTTGGATTTGTTTTACAAAACCAATTTAACTGAAGAAAAAAAATAACGCTATCCTTAGTCGAATATCTAAAGCGAAAGAAATAAAAAGGCAAGATGAGCAAATTGTCAAAAAAAGGCAGGATGACGATTCATGTAAAAAAAATCCGGACAAACTAACAAAAAAAGGTAGGACCAGACTGAAAAATAAAGACAGCACAGAGAAAATCAAAATAAAATGGTAGATATCTTAATTCAGAACCAACTGAGAGGAGACAGTTGAATTAAATATTTCAACATGAAAACTGTTAAGATTTTGAAATTTAAAATTATGAAATCAATGAATTTTACATGCACTTGTATTGAAGCTAAAATTACTATGTGATAATCAAGAACACAATCATGTACGTGAATACGATGATGTGGGTTATAGCAACCTTGACCGGCTATGTGAATACTGATCATACCATTCAACTTATAGCACGCGTGTTCTATTTTCGCAGGTGTGAGGTCGAAGGTTTGAATTGAACAATGAAAACGATCGTTCCGTAATAGTTATACACCGAGGGAAAGGTATGTCTGGATAAGAAACCCCGTCGGCCGGAGGCCGTAGGGTTTTCTTATTTAGACATGCCGTATCCCGAGGTGTATAACTAACTTACACCCCATTCTAAACTCTATATTGTTAACATTGTTTATAAAATGAAAAAAAAACGATAGCATATATTTTATTGACAATATCAAACCGTTATTTATAAGATTTTTTTGTTATTACATGAAAACCCATTAGTAACCTTTTTTGGTTATCTTCGTTCACACTTTGACAAGTGAGTATGTTTTACCAATGTCAAGGTTGTTTTGCATATTTAAAATAAATCCTTAGGGTGATATGGATCAGCAGGTCAAGGTTGACCGTATCGTGTATTCATATTAAAAACAAAAAATACGTCATGCTCCTTGTATGCAGTTGTCAATATGGAAGGGTATGAGACGGACGACATTTCTTAGCAAGCGTTGGATTTGGTAGATGAGACTAATTTAAAAGATGAAGGCAATATTATAATATTATAACCCAAAGTACTTACCTGTATCAGTTTAATAAAGGTAATCATAAATATATTTTCTATCTTACGGTTTTATGGGGGGAAAAAGCCCCCCCCCTCTTCTCGAGAAAGAATAAACATTTATATTCAGACCTACAAAGGGATGAGTGTGTCTGCAATAGAAACCCGACTTCCAGGCACGCTCAGCATACAAAGATACAGATTTAATATTTTGTAACTCTCTCTTTTGCGGAAGAGGGGCTGATCCAGCTGGGGTTCCCAACTGAAAAGAAAGGGGCGGGGGTTCAAATAAGTCAAATACATTGATCTTTTAAATCTGGTCCAACCCGCAGAGCCCCTTCCCCGGATCGGCCACTGGATAACAGGGGGGGGGCGAGAGTTAGAATCCCCCCTTTTTATAATAGAAACATATGACTGGGATAAAAAAAATAATACTTTCAGCAAAGGAGTAATTGAAGGATTTTTTTAATTTAAAATAAATGCTTAATTTTTTTTTCGCTATTGGAATTTCCTTAAATGTTTTTTTTATTTCTTGAAACAGTTTGTAGTGAACATTGTACGTAATTTCTTGTGGTCATGCTATTTAAAGAATACTCAATTTCTATTGTAACGAATAACAATGGACTTTGTTTGCGGGATGTAGAAGCAGGGGTTTCCAGAAACCCCGCTTGTCACAGCCTGTGGTCAAAATCCATTGTTATTCGTAACAATAGATCTATTCAATTTACTCGTGTTTCAAAAATAGAAACTTTGAAGTATAACAATAGAGCTGGGGTGTAATTTACGAGTTAACCTAATAAAGTTTATTTGACTAGATCCGTTAACACGTTTTAACAATTGCTAACAACAAAATCCTTAGCCATAGGCTTTGTTAAGGTTTAAGATATGACATAGAATGGTTATTAAAGAGAGAACATTGGTTTTTGAATATTGAAATAATCTATGATGAAGGGTGCAGCCTGAATAAATCGTATCAATAACGTTGTTCAAAAGGCAAATTAAGAAAATATGACTTGTCCGTTACATTGTTCCCAATGGCAAACTGTGTGAAGGGTAAACATATGACTGTATGAAAAGGTGCATATTATTTTAACAGACAGAAAAAAACAAAGATATGCCACCGACACTAAATTATAAAAAAACCAAAATGTCTTAAATTTGATGTTTTAGCTGACCCAACAAAACGACTAGTCTGTTAAACGTTCAATTGATGAACACGTTTCTGTGTTTGCTTATTTATGAATTCATTGACCAAAAATATACAGCTAAACTCATATTTTCAAATTAAGGGCATCGATTCATAGTCTGGTCATCTACGAGCCTACTGCTCATCTACAAATAACGCCTTTTCTCTCTTGGACAAGTATATGTACTGATGTATTGGAAACTGACAAGACAATGTATTCACCTAAAGGTCCTTTGTCGCGAAATAAAACTGGATTGATTCAGTAGTCTTTCAATTTTGAAGAAGAATATTTACAAACAAATAAATGTATGTAGTAGTCATTTTTAAATATCCATATTTATTCCATTTCTCTGACGCCAGTCTATTGTTCTAACGTTGGATTATTTTTCAGGAATCCACTGACTTCTAAGTTAACTTGAGATAACTTATATCATAACTATTAACTTACGACATTTTATCCTCTCAAAAAACAAGTGACTAATTAAAGGTTTGAACTGGCGCGTATTTTCGTCAGTTAAGTTTGTAGTCTGTGCATGCTACCACTAGACCACGAGTGCTGATATACAATTATATTGAAATAACACCCTTATAGCGTATATCTGTCAATAGATGTCAATAAAATGTATTTTTTTGTTTTTGTTATCATATAAAACATATCAACACTATAGAATTAAGGAATTGTAAATATTTCTCATTATCACAATTCCTTAATAACAAAACATCCATGTACACATTACACTTATAACGTTTAATGTACAAGACCTTTCCCTTTTCATCATAGCAATTGCTTACTTTTGGTTTTAGTATTATAATGATATCATACCATCACTAAGTTTTTCTTTCTTTGATTATAGATGGTGCAAATATACATCAATATTTTTAAAACTGATTCTAATGCAAAAAGTGTGGTAAGCTACGACTGTAAAACCGCTTCTTTGCCAGTAAAACCAGAAACAAAATCGTCAACTGTACATGAAAAATGAAATATAAATACCTCTTAGATTAAAAAAAATGTTTTGGTAGAGAAAAACATTACAATAAAAAAAGTAATTCCGGGTACTAGGCTTGAACTTGGCACTGTAAACATCACAATCAGTGCTTTCTGAGGCAACGACAAGACGATCACGGCTATGCACAGCTTACATGTTTCACTTCATAATTGACATATATTGTACATTTGTAGCAAGAGCAATTTTGCTTAGATTTTAGAATGCGGACCACAAATAATACTAGTTTATTGACTGATTGACGATGGATGCCAAATGTAATAACGTTAAAATAATTTTAACAATATGAAAGGAAACCAGTTTACACATCATTTATATGTAATTGTTCAATTAAGATCATTCTTGCATTGCATGTTATCATCATCAACAGGAGTATCGTGAAAAGGTATTTATACTTCGCATTTAATCGTTTCTGTACTTTTCACAGATACATGGTAGATCGAACGACTTAAACTTATAAATACAAATGGAAGTGTTTAACGACCTTGACTGGCTATACAGCCCTCGCACGGTCGGTAAAACAGTACAGTTGCTAAATACTATATAAGTAAATATTAAAGGTTTAGTAATGTTGGTAATTAATTTTTTTTAACTTTTCAAAAAAGATTTAAAAAAATCCGTATATTGATTATATGTCTTCTTGAATAAATTATAAATACTAAAATCTAATCAAGATAAATAATTTGTAATGATCAAACATGATATGAAATAATTATTAAAAAATATAAAATCTGGTATTAAAAAGGGGAGATAACAACAATTTAAGTTAAATTAAACTTATATTAAGTTAAATATAAATGTGAACTTTGTGGATCTAATCATTTCCAGCTATTAGAGAATAAAAAAGACATAATACAAAATCATTCTCATGAAATTCCGTTGATTCATTGTCAGATCATACAACATATAGTCATTTTACTAGAAATGGATTAAGCTAGAGAATTAATAAGAAGTAGTGGATTCGAAAACGATAAAGTCGCATGTGATTATCTTTAACAATACCACTACTTCTTATCAATTCTCTACTACAGAACATAGACTGAGGTCATACAATTTAAAGTCATTTAAAACCTTAGCCATGTCAAATTATAATACTTTATCATGTACAACCTCACAAGATGACTGTTGTTAATAATTTACCTTTTTCTCCTTTCAGTTATTAATAAAAGAGATGTTGAAATAATTAATGTAAATGATCGATTTTTATAGTTTAGGAGGGGGTCTTTGATATTGTTATATTTGTAAATTAAATGTTTACAAAATTTTTAATTTTTGAAATACTAAGGTTATCTACCTCAGGCATAGGTTACCTTAGCTGTATTTGGCAAATTTGTAGGAATTTTGGAAACAATTCAATAGAGAAAAGAAGTTTTCTTTTCTCTATTGAATTGTTTTATATTTAAGTCAGGGCTTTTTATGCATACTGTTCCATTATAGTTACATTTATGTATGTTCTCTATAACTATGTAATTTTAGTTTTATGAGAAATAAAGTATTTATATTCGTATTTGTTCCGTATGAGATGTGCTTGTGTAATATAAGAAGCAGTTATAAAACTTTTTTTATACAAGTAACAATCTCTCAAAAAGCTAAATCCACCGTAACCATATAGTGTCTTCTGGTATCCTCTATTTACCTGATTGCAGCATACATAAAAGTTTCAAATTTGATTGTCTATTTGTTGGCAGTTTTTATGCCTCCAGTTACTTATGATGTCTGATCTTCTTCGATATTGTAACTAAAAAGATTTTATGATTTCCAGATCAAGGTTGAGTGGGATGACTCTTATTTTTCTCCATGAAAACCATGGTCTAACTGCTTCCTTTACAGTAGCAACTTATACAGGCATACTTCCCAGTGTTGATCCCTCGATGAAACTTGGACCAATATTTGCATACAAGCTATTTTTCACCTAGTCAATTTTATATGTTAAAGATAACTTTTGATGAAACAATTATCAAAAATGTTGGTTTCTTTGATAAATTCAATCCCTTGGACAGACATTCATAACTGTTTTGTTTCAACCGGCTGAAGTAAAAACATCTAGAATATCTTCTCTTTTATAAGTTTGCTCTTAATTTGTGTAACATTTATTTGGAAATCAATCATTTGTATTTAGTGTTCAGGATTTTAAAAAAAAACGTGATATATTGTACAATTTATATTATTTAGAAAAAAATAAATCGGTGATTTGTTAATAAAAAATGGCATAGTTAATGTTCATGCATATTCAAACCATATGTCATTTTTTTTTAAAAGGCGTCATTGTACTAGTTTTCAAATTAGAATTTATGATCAATCAAAAAATGCATATTTTCCCAATATATCAGTTTGTCATCGTAAAAAAATATCCTTTAACGTTATCAACGTCATTTTCTCCCCTGTGACGTTAAACACCAAAGGAAACGCAAATTCTGAAATATTGTATCATTCTTTTTTCGTTAAGTTTTGTTCTCAACTGAATCTTAATGTAAATTCAAAATGAAATAGAAAAAACTCCGAAGAAAATTCAAAACGGAAAGTCCTTTATCAATTGGAAAAATCCAAAGCTCAAACACATCAAAGGAATGGAAAACAACTGTCATATTAAGGCTTTGTTCAGATATGTCCTTATGTAGAAAATGGTGGCACTGTATATGTGGTATCTTTTTTTATCACAAGCTCGATGACATAGACGAGTTCAACATAGGCACCAAAGTTTTAACTATCTAGTGAGATGATGTCATCAATTTAATGGAACGGTTAGCAAAATAAGAAATTGCTTCTTAAAAGAGCGGAAACAGATACCGGCGGGACAGTCAAACTCATAGATTAAAATTAAATAACAAAGTCATGGCTAACAAAGAAAAGACAAACAGACAAATAATAGTACACATGACAAAATATAGAAAACTTAAGACTAAAGAACTACAATTCTTCCCTAACAGCATATACAATTATTGTATTTAACACCAAACGTAGTCAACGAAGAATATGTTAGTATCAGTTTATAATGATTTTATGTTTGGTTTGTGTGTTTCAGTTTTATTGATTGCCTCTTTCCCAAAAGGAGTTTAAAATCTTATTGGTTGTGTTGAGCAAATGAAAAGCTATGATTTTTGAAAGTTTTCTTTAATGTTGATAATATGGGAATAACAATTTTAAAATTGCAGACATTAAAAACCGAATGAGAATTAGTCTTTTTGCATTGCATTTCCAAAAGTTTAAAATATGTTACTATCGATCTTCCCTTGCTCAAAGTGAACCGATATATTTTGGTCCTCTTAATGAATGGGTCAATTGAAATTTTTATGCGATATATTTTGCAGCATATGAAGTTTACATACAATTTAAAAATAAATTGTTGTAAAATGAGCATTGTCGCAATAAATTAAAACGGACTAAAAATCCAACTTTCATAAGTACTGCAGCCTGTTAATAGAGTTATACTTAAAAGACAACATCAGAAAATAAACTTAATATTCAAATGTGTTTTCAATTTTAAGTTCATGTTCTGAAAGTTTCTTTAACGAAATCAGAACAATCAAAACTCCTGAGCGATTTTAAATGCCCTCATCTGAGCCGGGTTTGTTACAAACACAATGACCTCTCATCATAATTTTTGGTCTGAATACGTCTTAATAGGACACTAGAACAATGGTCGAATTAAATTTCACAAAAATCTAGCTTATAATAATAGAAATTTCTCTCATAATACATATTTGTAAAAGACAATATTTGACTATATTGTTTATTTTGGTAAATTTGTTTTTCACGACTAAAAAAGAGGGAAAAGACTATATTTTGACTTAATGATATTATCATTCCCTAAAATTTGGTATATAACTAATTGCTAAAAGACATACATGTAAGTGAAATTAACAAAGACTTGTTTTGTGTACATCATTTCAACGTCATTTCTCCGTTTTTGTATTATAATAAAAAATAAAAAGAACGTTGCATTCAGTCTGAAGACCAATCCAACAAGATATGTATTTTCATAATATAAGC
The DNA here is from genome assembly GCF_963676685.1 of Mytilus edulis. Classification (NCBI taxonomy): domain Eukaryota; kingdom Metazoa; phylum Mollusca; class Bivalvia; order Mytilida; family Mytilidae; genus Mytilus; species Mytilus edulis. The sequence goes on from NC_092351.1 coordinate 64,794,568, forward strand.
TTGTATAATACAGATCAATGGTTAATGTGCTACGTTTATAAGATTACCTTATTCAAAAGGAAATTACTGGGAGTTTGACATATTATGCCTATACATTCCGACCACCAATAGTATCCAAACGTTATGTTTGGCCTATGATGGGCCCATCGACATTTTATTTTATCACCGTCTTCATCTTTGACTGCAAAATGAAAGTAATTCATTGAATCTTATGTAAATGTACATATATTATTTTTTCCAATCGTGTTATTTCATGACATAGTTATAACAAATCGTTTTTGAATTTTAGTGTGAAAGCGAAGATGGTGCTAAAGAAATCAGCAGGATCGGCTTACCTTTCCGAAGCTTTTCTGAAATCTTTTAAAGGGGTTAATCTTGCTCAATTTTAAGGTTTCTATGTTGTGTTTTGTATACTGTTGTTCTTTTAAGTGTTTAGCCATTGCGTTGTCCATGTTGTCAGCTAATCATCGACTTATGAGGTAAAATATTCCTTTGTTATCTTCTGTCTTGCTTTTACATCAACCAATATATTATTGAGATGGTTAGCAACGCCAGATCAGAAATGTTAATTTAGAAGTGTTTTCGAAGCACCCTGTTTTGTACTAATCATGTCCGCGCGTCTAACAACCTTGAAAAATTAAAATTAAATACAATACGTATACTTATAAGTAAATTTTAGTGTGATTTTGCCATGTGATTATGGACTTTCCCAATTGATCTTCCTCTAAGTTCAGTATTTTTGTGATTTTACTTTTTACTGTCTGATAAATATGATATAATCCTCATTAAAGGAGAGGGACGAAAGATACCAGAGGGACAGTCAAACTCATAAATCGAAAATAAACTGACAATGCCTGGCTAAAAATGAAAAACACAAACAGACAAACAACAGAGCACATGAGGCGTAGTAAATCTATAAAATTTAAGCATATATAAAGAAAATACTGCACTAAAAAGTAATCATTTATTAAAAGTAACAATTGCAAGAAAATACATCAGATCTACAAGAATTTAAAACTCAAACTTTACTCAACGAAACCGATTTTAGACCACTCGTTGTATTTTACATTTTAATATTATTAACTATCCTTTCTGGTAGTGTCTATTACAGTTATAGACGTGCAGGGGTATACCTGTAATATAAACTACCAGAAAGGACAGTTAATAATATTAAAATGTAAAATACAACGAGTGGTCTTAAATCGGTTTCGTTGAGTAAAGTTTGAGTTTTAAATTCTTGTAGATCTGATGTATTTTCTTGCAATTGTTACTTTTAATAAATGATTACTGTGTAGTGCAGTTTTTTCTTTATATATGCTTAAATTTTATAGATTTACTACGCCTACCCTGCCATATCATATAAAATATAACACATATATTCATAATCACAAACAATCACAGGAAGCAACTCAAGTTTTAGTTTCCATGGTACCGGTATCTGTTTTAAAATTGTCAAATGGTAAACGCATATACATGACTATGGTGATTAAAAAATCATATTAATTTATAGATTCCTTTAGATTTGGCGCATTTTTTTTTTTAATTTTTCGCTGTTTGAATGTTTCCTTTGCAAATAGTTTGGAAAGTGAGCTATTTGGACAATTGCACTATCAGTTTCACATCGGCATATAATTGTTCACTGCAATACGAAGTTTCATCACTATTGTTCTTTTTATCGTCATGATTGCTATCCGAGAAATGATGATATTTATAATCATATACAGAGAAACTGATCATTTTAGATATATACCCCGACTTTCGTTTTTTTGTCAACATTACAATCATAATGATAAGAAAAAAGAGATAATATTCAAACTTATTTCGGTAAGAACAATAATCACTTGCAATCATCGCATATAGACGCTTCTGAAACCCTACATTGCAAATACATTATGAACAGACATATTCTCAAATTAAACAATTAGAAATTATTTGAAAACAATCTAAGGCGTTTTAATTTCACTGTTTTGGAGTCAATATTCGATTGTAATAAGTTATGTATATGGTAGGTCAAATAAATTATAGTTACATGTACTTAATAATACCTGGAATTGACAAAGAATACAAACATCCATATCTTAATCGAAGAACTGGTGGTAAAGAAGTTATTGGTGGAGAGTTGACCCTACCAATATCCCCACGTATGGTTAAATCTACAGTTAGTTGCAATATCCATGCAGGAGAACCACCAACTAACGGTATCCAGGACTTTCCACTGTACCTAGTAAGTGTTATTTACACATCAATGTCAAAGTATACGGCAGTATAAAAGATTGCATGATAGACGTCATAATAAATGCATTAATCATCTAATTAAAAAGCAATATATAACAGTCTTACATATAGTTTAGCGCAATTCATCTTTGTAGAATCAGTAAAGGGGTACCATACTTTATCTTTCTAGAGAAAACAAAATCATATTCTCCATTGATCATGACCTAAAGATTTATTATGTTGGAAAAACCAAGCTCGTTTAGCAGACTGTGTGTTATGGAGAAAATGTCTGTCTCAAATATTGCACTAGGCCTAATTCGCGGCTTTGGTATTTCCAGCTTACATATGTCTGTTTAACTATGCAAGCAACTGTATTCATATTGTACATACGATCGTTTGATCACATGCATTATTGTTAAACAATTAAGTAGTTCATAATGCGTTATTACAGATAGATTTTGAATAAAAAATCACATTTTCTTTGATTCAATCAATACGTGTAATGCAATCTTTACTAGGCTCACCGATTTACGATAAGCTATACCAATAATTGATTGTTATATAATAATTAAATCTTTCAAATTGAGGTAAAAAAATAAAACTGTGAAATAATTATGGGCCTTTAACCGGTAATTCTTCTTGTTACACAGGAATAAATAACCTAAGCTGTTTTTGGAAAATCTTTAGGAATTTTGAGTCCTAAATGCTCTTCGGCATTGTACCTCTATTATTAGAATTAAGAAATGGAACAACTGAGTCCTGTTTCTGCCCAGAGATTAATTTAGCATATGTCTTTCGTCTGGCGTACTAAATTATAATCCTGGTACCTTTGATAACTTTTTGATATTGCATATCGTCAATCACTCCTTAGTAGATAAATTTGTCACAGCAAATGCCAAAATATGCGCACACTTAATTTATTTTTTAACGTTAAAAGTCTTTCATTTGTAAACAGCATACACGATACAAACATATCAAATTAAGAAGGATCTGTGTAAATGTTGTTATACATACAACTAAAGAAAGTGAAAAAAATAATCAAAAGAAACAATCTAGAATACGGGACGAAAATTGAAACACGGATCGTATAGTTTTAGTTTCAAAGTATTCATAGGGTTGGTCGAATGTTCGACAAATTATTAAAAAGATGAACTTTATTAAAGTCAAATATAAGGAAGCAGGTTTTTGACAAACCACCAATTTTGAACGCGCGTCTGGCGTATTAAATTATAATCTTGGTACCTTTGAGAACTATTTGACATTTAGACTTTAGATAACCTGATAGCCATTTTGATAAAAGTAAACGCATTGTACATGTTGTATTTTAAACAGGGTTTCCCCGTGGGTCAATTATCTTGATCGCCACTTTTTTCGCCAAAACAATATATTTTTTGCAACTTTCAATTAAACTACCGCCAATTTACTATAAGATACAATTTTCTTCTTGCTAACAAAAAAATTCAGTTTGCAAAATTGTTTTCTTATCTATTATAATTCTACATATATATTTATTAATCTACATTGTAATAATTAAACACTCACTTATAACAATAATTTATAATCTACTTTAATATCTACTGTAAAATCGCAATACAAATTATGAAATCATTATATTTGACTTCTTGGAACACAGGATTCATCTTGAAATAGTTTATCTGATACTTCATTTTTATTTTCCGGACCATTGTTAAAATAAAAAGTTGAGACGTAAAACTATGCTTTAAACGTGATAGTACTATGACGGTTTTCTTAGTTCAAACACGTGCGTCTCTTAAACGGTCTTGAAGAATTCATTTTTTCAACAATAATTTCTATCAAAGTTGTAAAAACAATCCCTTGGGTGACAATCTCACGCCCAGTAACAACAATATCCATTAATCATTACAGCCAACACCTTTATTAATTAGTCCTTTGTTACCTCTAGCTATAAAATGAAATCAGCTGATTATGAATTTTCTTTCAAAATCGTAAAGCATGACGAGTTCACGGTGATATCCCAGTAAGTTAAGCTTGGCCTTAGTAAAACTTTTTCCTAACTCCGCTAAGCATAGATAAAGAAAACTCAACTTGCGACAGTAAAATCTACGTTTTACGAAGACCAAGCTAAAAATACAATACAGTCACCTTCTATGAATCAACCGAAAATATCATAGTCTAAAGAGGAGGGAAAATAACCGAAAAGAACTAGGAAATATTTTTGCTAAATGTTCGTTGAAACAATGGTTCTTCCTTCTTTTTGTATTACCGTGTATTTGTTTAATTGTATCAACTGAACTGCAGAACAAGTACAGTTAAAAATGCAATAAAGGCTTAATAAAATTGATATGAAAGATGAAAGTAATTTATGTCATTGGTAATCATATAATACGACGATAATGTCCTTACGTGGAATACGTGAACTGTGTCGTGTATTTGTTTAATTGTATCAACTGAACTGCAGAACAAGTACAGTTAAAAATGCAATAAAGGCTTAATAAAATTGATATGAAAGATGGAAGTAATTTATGTCATTGGTAATCATATAATACGACGATAATGTCCTTACGTGGAGGACGTGAACTGTGTCGTGTATTTGTTTAATTGTATCAACTGAACTGCAGAACAAGTACAGTTAAAAATGCAATAAAGGCTTAATAAAATTGATATGAAAGATGGAAGTAATTTATGTCATTGGTAATCATATAATACGACGATAATGTCCTTACGTGGAGGACTCGAAGATCGACTAAAAAGGACGTGAACTGTGTCGTGTATTTGTTTAATTGTATCAACTGAACTGCAGAACAAGTACAGTTAAAAATGCAATAAAGGCTTAATAAAATTGATATGAAAGATGAAAGTAATTTATGTCATTGGTAATCATATAATACGACGATAATGTCCTTACGTGGAGGACTCGAAGATCGACTAAAAATGCAATAAAGGCTTAATAAAATTGATATGAAAGATGAAAGTAATTTATGTCATTGGTAATCATATAATACGACGATAATGTCCTTACGTGGAGGACTCGACGATCGACTAAAAAGGACGTGAACTGTGTCGTGTATTTGTTTAATTGTATCAACTGAACTGCAGAACAAGTACAGTTAAAAATGCAATAAAGGCTTAATAAAATTGATATGAAAGATGAAAGTAATTTATGTCATTGGTAATCATATAATACGACGATAATGTCCTTACGTGGAGGACGTTAACTGTGTCGTGTATTTGTTTAATTGTATCAACTGAACTGCAGAACAAGTACAGTTAAAAATGCAATAAAGGCTTAATAAAATTGATATGAAAGATGGAAGTAATTTATGTCATTGGTAATCATATAATACGACGATAATGTCCTTACGTGGAGGACGTGAACTGTGTCGTGTATTTGTTTAATTGTATCAACTGAACTGCAGAACAAGTACAGTTAAAAATGCAATAAAGGCTTAATAAAATTGATATGAAAGATGGAAGTAATTTATGTCATTGGTAATCATATAATACGACGATAATGTCCTTACGTGGAGGACTCGAAGATCGACTAAAAAGGACGTGAACTGTGTCGTGTGTTTGTTTAATTGTATCAACTGAACTGCAGAACAAGTACAGTTAAAAATGCAATAAAGGCTTAATAAAATTGATATGAAAGATGAAAGTAATTTATGTCATTGGTAATCATATAATACGACGATAATGTCCTTACGTGGAGGACTCGAAGATCGACTAAAAATGCAATAAAGGCTTAATAAAATTGATATGAAAGATGAAAGTAATTTATGTCATTGGTAATCATATAATACGACGATAATGTCCTTACGTGGAGGACTCGAAGATCGACTAAAAAGGACGTGAACTGTGTCGTGTATTTGTTTAATTGTATCAACTGAACTGCAGAACAAGTACAGTTAAAAATGCAATAAAGACTTAATAAAATTGATATGAAAGATGAAAGTAATTTATGTCATTGGTAATCATATAATACGACGATAATGTCCTTACGTGGAGGACTCGAAGATCGACTAAAAAGGACGTGAACTGTGTCGTATAAATCGTTAAAATCTAGTCATGCTTCAAGGCCTGTTTTTTGCTTCTCCTGATTAGACATCTTTATTCAATACAAAACATGATAGGACATCTTTGCAATGGAATATCTTTTTGAATGAGCAAAATGTTGATACTTTGTCATATTATTACGCAAATTGTGACTACAAAAAGGCACATTAATTGTACTTACCTCAACAGGTAAGCCTGGTTTGTTGAATCGGAAGGCAGAGTAACAAGTACCGTGTTTTGACCATAGGTCCAATCTTCATCCTCACTGAATCCAGTGCATAAGTAAGACATTTGGTTAATAAGTGATCGAGAATACGCATTCCCCAAACGACCAAAGACAAAGGTCTCCAAATAACCTTCTCCGTGAATCAGAACATTACTGTCTAGCTTGTTGCAAAAATGGTCCTGTATGTCTCGACGGAAAGATAGTTGATATGTGATATATATTCGCTGTAAAAGAATTACACCAATAACATCATAATCAGCTACCATAACACTGTTTTCGTATTAAAGTGACTTTTTAAATATTTTTGGAACATATTTTTGTTTACATTGCGAAAGGTTTTAGGGGACTTGTAAGTTATAACTCAATTGTGTAGTGACTGCTTCGCAGACTCAAAAGACACCGTTGCAAACTACATGTGTCTTTTTTCAAAGGAATTTCGTACTATGCAATACATATACGCTTTCTTACAGCGCTCACGACACTATAAATGAAAATGGTGGTATACAATTTAAAAGTAGGTTAAGGACTGTTATCAACATAAATAAATAAGTACTAAATCAACACTGCACAGATAACCGGACAAATGGTTAGAAAAATAAGAAATACATATCGCTTTAACAAAAAACAAAAAAACGTAACACAGTCGGATGCATTGGGAAGGTAAACAGTACTGTTCAAATTACGAAAAGGAACATGAGTTATGTTTTACGATTTATACAAGCGTGAGATATCAATAAAACTGAATAATGTAACTTTTATATAAATATAACATAGACACTTTTTGTAAACAGAAATGTCTAAAAACTCGCTAAGTTTTATTCATTTAATAGTTGTATCTTAATTGTATTGCACTTTTTTATGTGCGTAAGCCTTAAATAGTAAGTCCCGTATATTGGTAAATCCGACCATATAGTGAATAAAGACTTAGAGGTTAGAGTATGACAATTTTACATTTCAGAAAGTCTAAGTTCTATGTACATCGAATGAAGCACGTGATTTAATAGGAAAGTTATTATTCACATATAACAATGAATTGATCACATTGTGTTATTATTTTTAGCAATAGTTGTATATTAGAACTGCATAACATTCCGGAACGTGAATGCAACCCTTCTTTTTTTCTTTTCTGTTCAGTGTTTTGTGAAGTCGTTTTTCATTTCACCATAGTATTGTTTTTTAATCGATTTATGGTTTCATATCAACCATTTAATATTAAAATTGGAAAATGAAATGCACTTTGTTGTGAAAATGGAATAGTATATGATGTGTCAACAGGCGAAAAAAAAACATACTGACGAAAACTTACAACTCCATAGTTATTAGTAAATATAATGTACAAACGAACAATCAAACAAAAATTTAAACAACGGCAATTGAGGATAATGCAACAGTAACTTTATCAACGCCTTGTGTTAAATACTATGTTCTGAGCTAGATAACTCAAATAGTAAAATAGTCTGGTTGAATACAACAAGTAAAGCTCCGATTACTAGTCTTTCTTATTCGATATTGTCATCTTCGAGGAAAGGTAAACATCAGTGTAACTCTTGTTTATTTCTAACCAAATATTTCATAACAATCAAATAAATCATGTTGCCAATACATCTAACACATGTCTAATAATTACCTGATCGCTTTTGTACCTCCATGTTATCGTTCCACCACGAAAGTGAGATAAACAAAACCTCAAAGGGTTAACTATGATCAACACTGTTACTACTAGGTTGATATACATATTTTTGTCCAATATCAAAGTAATGTGCACTAATGACCAATTATTCAATTTACTGCTAACTCTCGATAATAAGCATTATGTTTACTTTCTCAATTTAAAGTTTCGTTCTATTTATCGTAAACGACTTCCTTACGGATCACATTACCTTTGTTTTCTTGTGCTCATTTAATATATACCCTTTTATATGTCTACATGTTTCTATATACCATGTATAGTTACCATTATATTTTTATGTTTGGTGTTTTATTTTCATGATATCCGATTGACTGTGTTATTTTAAAATTACATGAATTAGATTTAATTTGAGGTATTACCGATGAATCCAATAATGTAACTTTATCTTTTCAGGTGGAAACCTTTTTAAATACCATATTTTTATCTATGTTGTGTTTGTAATTTCAGAGAGGTGTATTAATTACAAAAAATTATGATGTTCAGACCATTGAATATTTTTTCTATTCCAAGTTGTTTTATTTTACAAGTGCTAAAAAGGATTTTTTTTTAAATAACTTGACAATAAGAACGATCCTTCTTCACACAAAATTACAATTGTGATATACAAACTTTATAATTTAATATGTTCCTTTCAAAACTTATATAATTTGTACTATAGCAATTAATACATGAATATGTTTAACATTGACAAATTTGTTCGATTCAATTGGTTGTCTCATTATCTTAGGAAAAACACTCACGTGTATTTTATATATAGATATTAGCACGTGGTCGATGCTGATACTGATACTGTATTTATCTACTCGAGCCAGTAAACGTTTCAGATTTTAACGCTGGACTCACTGAGATTTTAATATATTTAATTTTAAACTCTCGAGAGTGGAGACATTTCGTATTGCACGACATACGGAATTTGTATCCTAATGATTTTTAAACCATATGTAAGCATATTTTTGTCTTTTTTCAATGACCGCAAAGTCTTTTATTTAGGTGACGTCATCAGGCTAGTTCGCTTGTTCGTGACGTAAAAAAAACTCAGAGGAAAGCAAGAACATTTCACATCACAATAAAACTTTGACCAATGCTAGACGCAAATCAAACGAACTTTACTTTGAGTATCAAGAAAATAATGGCCGGTTTGGAAAAATATAAATTGACATAGTAAATAACAGATTGAAACATAAAAAATAATGGATTAAGTACACCAAGTATTTATATAAACATGTGTGTATGAATCTATGACATGTTATTTCGAAATATATTGGATGATAAACACACACTAGGACATAAATTCGATTACTTACCAGTTCACTTTCATTTAGTGTACACACATTTATTACAATATTAAATAATACAAGGAGACTGACTCGACGAGTTAATTCTGTTAAGACATACACACAAAAAAAACCGGTGAATGTCAATTTTATTAACTTTTTCCAGCTATTTTATTACTATTTTCACAAAGTCAGCTGAACGTTCTAATATAAACTGAACAATATTAAAAAAAACTAAATATACTGAGTGCCAATGAAAACGCAACACTTTTGTTTTTCCAAAAAATCTTATAATTTTTATTTTATTTATATTAGAACTTTGAATAGTTGGTTGAAAATTACTTTTAAGACAATTGTAGACAATTTTACGGTTGTGTGATTTTTGGAACAAATGCGAAGTAAGGGTTATTTTGAACGGACATAAACCGAGTTCACCGCTTTTCAACATACGCACCATTTTGACGATTTTGTCATTTAAAGCTTGGCTTATGTCATGAATTTTTCCGCCCTTATTGTTAAGAAACTGCAATAAACATCTGAGTAAATGCCAGGACTTTCTGACAACCAGCGACATGCAGTTTTGGGCATTATCCAATGAAGCCTTTCACAGCATACGATTACGAGAAGACTGAAGTTGTAGCCCATAAAATAACCCAAATCAATCACAAATTCAACCAAAATGGATCATTTAATGATTAGCCACATCCCGGGATACAAAAAGCAAGAAACACTCAGGAAGACCGATACATTTGGTCTTTAACATATTCGACCCTAATGGCTGTTCAAAGGTCAAGAGAGTTCAATAGCAATTTCAGTAAAGCACCATTTGCCCAGAAATTGTTAAAGAGCACCACAGTCTTTCCTAAGTGACATCTAAACGGAAAAAATCATTCAAAAGTACCAAATACCGTCAGTGGTTGTTACATAGACATTTGGCACCCGCCTTGGCCTAAAGTCATGCTTTTCGCCGGATTTTGGTTCGGTCAAGCAAACTTTGCATCACATTTGACATGGTTTTGACGATGAAAAACACCACCAATATCATAAAGTCAGCCTGAGTTTGCTTTGCGAGACAAGTAGAATAACATTCCTCGGGATCACATTAAACGTCCTGGATGATCAATTCCACGGCGATGTCGAGATTGCGCTGCAGCACGGGGTTTTAACATTTTTTGTTAGGACTGTGAGTTGATGATTCGACATTGGATGTTTCGTTTACCTATTGCGCACGAAAGATGACAATGAAACATTTTTGTTTGATATCGATCTATTGTTAAAATTGTTAATTTTCAAGAACAATTTATTTTGAAATATTATCATTTCTAATATAAATTTTATTTTTGAAAGACCAAGTGTTGCGTTTCCGTTGGCACTCAGTATATTATTATAAATAGGATTACATTTAGTTGTAGTTGTGAACGTTTATGTAATATAACAAAATTTTTCATACAAAGCAAATTTTAACCCTTTGGTCCTGTTTATTTTAAAGCTCTTTTGTGTTGATAAGTTTTACCTTTACATTATTCGATGCCGAGCGTAACTTAATAATGTTGTTTAACAAATTTAATCATCTATATAAAACACTATATTTCATTGTCATTTTTTTGTGGTGTAACCACTACGAAGCTTTTCATGTCAAAAGAATTGTAATAAAGAACATTGTTATGGACACATATGGGTATACATATTCATGGCTTTAAGTTCATATACGTTTCTATTGTGCTTTACAATTGCTTTAAAAATCATTTATCATACATACTTTAATCTCAATAATGCGCGTTGTTATAGTTATATACAAGCTAAAAACATTCAATATATGTGAATAATTATTTCTTTTACAAAACATAGAGATATATTCACACAGTTTTTTATTTGTAAACATCCTTCAATTACAAACTCCTTGACTCCTTACGAAAAACCTTGAAAGCCACATAGAAATAAGACATTTGGATTGACACTTTTATTCTACATTGTACAAACAACATCATACTAGATTGTGACCTTAGTAGTGGACGTAATATTCTGATTGGATTCCCGAGAAGATTTCCGGAAACAGAAAAAGATAAAAGATTGGACTCATATTTTGACAGTAAAGTTGACAGTAATATTTGTGTAATACCTCTTGTAAACTTTTGTATAATAAATCTTGTTTAATTTTATTATTGATTTGTGTCTTTTGTTGGCTACTATTTAAAGGTGATTGCTGACCGTAACATAAGGTCGTAACAAATGGAAGTTTCTTACGACCTTGACTGGCTATATAGCCCTTGCACGGTCGGAAAAAGGTCGTCAAAGAAGTTTGATTTTGGAAGGTTTTGTTGGCATCTCCCATTTTTCAATTTATGATGGAGTTTATTTGTCATCGGTTTTTTTTTTGTTAAGAGCTCTTATATCACCTGAATCTTTACAATAAGAATCGAAAACTAAGACTAAGTCCATTGAATTCCTAATTACTTCAGCTTGTATTAAAAGCTGTCATACCTACAGGCATCGTAGTTACAGTATGTCATTACGATTGATATTCATACCTACTTGTGCTTCTAATGTTTTTTTATAGATTGTGACTGCTTGTATCTTGAATTGTTGCGAATTTCATACAGTTAACGATTTTGATTTGTTTACGCAACACAAAAAGTTTAATTAATTTATAAACAGATATGCTGCTTTTCAAATCGCTTAAATTGAAACCATTATTTCAACTTAAATCAAGTTTAGCTGTACGTATAAACGAAATAATCTGAGAATATATAAAAATCATAAACTGTGGTATGATTGTCAACGAGACAACTCTCCACCAGAGACCCGATGCTGTTTTGTAACGGTATATTTGTGTAGCAATTATTTGGTCTATAATCGGACACTCCCCAATGAGATATTCAACTGAAACATTGTGTGCATATTTGCTATCAAATAAATACATTACAAGAAAACAATCATGTTTGAATTCACATTTATTTTAAACAAATTCGTTTTTTTGTTATGAGAATATGGGTTTTTATCTTACACCTGCAATCATACCTTCTATTTTCAATACAGCAATAACACATACACGTGTTAAAAAATAGAAATAGAGAAGTCTTAACGCTTTGGTTGTAATGTAATAAAGCTCTGCCTTTATGTCAATTTAGTTTTTGTTTTTTTACTTTAGATATTAGTCGAAGTCTGTAAGACAACACTGCAGAGATACCTATCGATATGCTGGGATCGATTAAAGTATTATTAATCCTGGTACCTTTGATAATTATTTACATCGCTGGGTCGATGCTACTGCTGGTGGACGTTTCGTCCCCGAGGGTATCACCAGCCCAGTAGTCAGCACTACGGTGTTGACATGAATATCAATCATATGGTCATTTTTGTAAATTTCCTGTTACAAAACTTTGATTTTTTTCGAAAAACTAAGGATTTTATCATCCCACGAATATATCAACTTAGCCGTATTTGGCACAACTTTTTGGAATTATAGGTCTTCAATGCTCGTCAACTTTGTACTTGTTTGGCTTTTTAACTATTTTGATCTGAGCGTCACTGATGAGTCTTATATAGACGAAACGCGCGTTTGGCGTATTAAATTATAATTCTGGTACCTTTGATAAATATTTACACCACTGGGTCGATGACACTGCTGGTGGACGTTTCGACCCGAGGGTATCACCAGCCCAGTAGTCAGATATTCGGTGTTGATATGAATATCAATTATATGGTCATATATGGAAAACAGAAGCGCTGGAATATCGTATCGTATCAACTAGAAGATATCTACTCTGTATGTTGATGCTGCCGGAATTCTTTTCTGGACTAATTACGCCCCTGATCTGACTCTTTTCAATGAATTTACCAGATTTTAAATCGGTAAACTACTGTCGCCGTGTTTTTCATGTTTTTGCTTTGAAAAGTCACCAGTAAAATTTATCTGAACATAAAATAATATACCGTTCTTTGTCTTTTTTACTGAATCACAAATGAAGCATCGAAAAATGTCCCGTTTTTATCATATGTGACTCATAATCTTTTCCAATCATTTTTCATCAAAATATTCCTTAAGAAAATTACACAAAGTATATTAGCCGCATGTGCATTTGCTTTATCTAAATGATACAGTCAATTACTTTTTTTATTTCCAGTGTTTTTATTACCTGACTTTAGCCTTCAAATCTTAACCGCAGTATTGAGTTTTTAGATCTTTTTTCTATTGTTTACTCTCAGTCGACTAATAATACTTTTTCATAAAACTGTGTGTCTTACATTATGAAGCTATATACAGAGCCGGTTTGATATTGAGGCCCTTCACATACTTATTTGTTTAAATTTTCAATTATTCGATGATAAGGACAATATGTTATCAAACCTCTTTAAACCTGTATTTTAAAATACAATCCCACATTCTCTAATGTTTTATATATTAAAACTTTGTAAAGTTGCAGGCACATACAATTTAAGACCTGGTATTGTTATTCACACGAGCTATTTAAAAATGTAGTAATGTTCGTCTTTTGTGGCAAAAAAATGCACAAAGAACATATGTATCATTCAGACATCGGTCTTTATCATTATATTGGTTATCATAATGTAATAAATACTCCATGTCAAAAATCATATCTCAGTTTACAAACAGACATAAATGGACATGAATGCATCATTTATTCGGAACAGTAATTGCATACAACTTTCTATTTACAAGTCGTACATATCTAACAAACGATCTTGATAATTACGCCTGTAAAAAAGTAAACTTCGATTTTGTTCCAAAAATACACCTGCAGATAATGGATCCAAGGTCGGAGACGAGTTTAAATGATGATCAAGCGAAAAACATATCTGTAATCATCTGTAAAAAAACGTTTCCTTTAAATTTTATACATCCCTAAAAGCAATATATTTTAAATCAAACTTTATAAAAGAAATGTTTATCCTCATATTTGATGACATGTTTGTAATGCATAAGAGATGTAGTATCATTATATCACAAGAATTTATTCTATCTTCTTAAAAACACTGACAGATCGAATTATTCATGGTATTATAATGTTCGAAAATTAGGTTGAAATAATTTACGAGGCCTGATACCTTTTTCCATTATGTCAAAAAAAGAAAATTAGTAATCTGGAATCACATTAATAGTCTTCGTACGTTGATTTTCCTCTCCTTCTGATATTTTTGTACCGTGAGAAAGTTCTCTATCGAAAAGTTTCCAAAATAAAATATGTATATTGGCCTGTTACCCCTGTGCAGTATCTTATTCAAGGCGACTGCTTTTGTTGATGAAACGGAATATAATTCTAAATAAGAAGGATCTTTTTTTCATTTGTTCAATATATGGCGTATATCTTTGAAATATATATTTATAGTTTCAAGACAATTAACAAACGCCAATAAAGAATCAATTGTTTGTGAACAATTTTGGTATAAAGCCATGGATGTTTAAGCTTTCCTGTGCAGTTTCTGTATACCGAATTTATCAATGGCTTTGTACTGAATACCAATTTTGTTTTTTTCATTTTTTTTTCTATCGATCGGTCACGACAATAGACTAAAACTGATTAGTTAGAAAAAATAAAATACGGCTTTATTGATATCCACATCCATGTGTATATGTTGGAACCATACATAATCACTTCAAACGGCTCAGGTATCAATGAGGTCGGCAGAGAAAAAATACCATAAAAATGAATATTAGAAATTATGATAATAAATATTGAACTTTAATTTGATCAGAAACCAAGTATTTATTAAATGAAGGTATACATATTTGTGGTTTCATAGCATATTAGGGGCATAACTCTTAAAAATATAATCTGATCAGTGGGAAAATTAAACTCACAACTTTAAGCGTATATGCCAAAAGAAAGTCATTTGGTCAAATGGTCTCTAAAACGGTTATGAAAATTGAAGAGTGACTGACGAATAGAAGTAATTAATATATAGTCCTCTCAAACTGTGTTGGTAGGGTACTAATGATTCTTAAAATTAAAATAATACTAATTGTAGTCATGAAACATGGCAAATTGGAACTTGAAATTCTTCAAATGCAAAATGTTTAGAAACGTAACGTTCAATAGATATAGGAAGTTGTGGTATGAGTGCCCATGAGACAACTCTCCATCCAAGTAAAAATTAATAAAAGGAAACAATTATCGGTCAATCTACGGCCTTCAACACGGAGCCTTAGCTCACACCGAACAGCAAGCTATAAATGGCACCCAACATTGTCAAGTGTAAAATCATTCAAACATCAAAACCAACAGTCTCAAGTATGTTTGTAATAACTACAAACTGGCAATCAAAGTAATAAAAATTTGCTGAAAATGTTATAATTGCAGTACACATGTGACATGACAGTTTTAAAAGCTGTTGGTACCTGCATAAAGGGTTGTCTTTTGTCTTTTGACTGTTTATCAGTAGTTGCAGTGTTTTTAACTGTCTGAACCTATAAAAAACAATAAAATCTTATTTTAAAATATATTGGAATTAACTGGGCCTATACTATTGTGTTAGTATAATAGTCCCAAGAATTGATCACAATCTAAAAATAAATATATTAGTCATAATATCTATCTTTTCTACTTAAAATGGTACAACAAATGTAAGAGTTTATTTTCTCCAATTCATTTTTTTTTATTCTCATGGAAAATATGACAGGGAAGCACTTGTATTAGATTAAGTGCTTCCTTATTTGTGATGATCATAATTCGTGAAACAGAAGTAATTCATGGTATTCTTTTGGGACAATATTGCACACCTTGTGATATCCAAACCTCTGCACTTGCCTATATCACCGCTCAGTCACACCATATAATATATAATTATATAAATGGCAGAATCTTTTTATCTATTTAATTGAAATAACAGCATAATTTTTCATAATTTTACCTCCTGATCAAGTAGTGTAGGATTATCTGTAACATTGACTGCTAGTTCTTTAACGTTTATCAGACATCGGGTACATATTGCTGAAAATCAGATTAAAATCTTGTTTACATAAAGATGATAAGGCATGTAGAGCACTGCTTAAATAATATGACGTATACATGTTCATATATTCATCATAAAGTCAATAGAAACTCAAAATTACAAAAATATGTTAAATACGTTTGTTAAACATGTAAAAAACCATTATGCTTAAGGGGTAGAGGGAAAAGGAACAAATGGGACTGCTTATTCATAGAATGTTAAGAACTAGCATACTTGTTGCTGGAATTTGTGAGCAGCACTGACTTAGACCAGATCAACAATTCGCCTTTTAAAGTATAGACATTTTTGAATTAAGGAAAAATTACATGATGAATAGCGGTCGAAATCAGGCCTGAATTAATATCAAGGGTTATTTTGCTACAGTTTAAAAACTTTAAAATGTACAGGTCAGTTTCATTTTCTTTAAGACCAAGAATTGATATAAGAATGTGTCCATAGTAGTTAGTATGCGGATGCCCCTCGACTCACAATATCATTTTGTTATGCCGGACCGAGATATTGGGGACAAATCTCTAATTTGTCATTAACATTAGAAAGATCATAACATAAGGGAACATGTGTACTAAGTTTCGAGTTGATTGGATTTCTACTTCATCAAAAACTTGTTGGGTGCGAATTCTTAGGGTTGGAATGTTTTATAGGCGTGAACTGACCAAATACCATACTCCATAGTAATCATAGTGGACAGTAATGTCAATATTTTCATTGACATTTGTTTTTCACTTGAAAAAAGCACAGCATCATTAATAAAGATTCCATCAACCTATAGTATTGGGCAATTAAAAAATTTGAAAAAAAAAATTGAATAAAAAGATGAAGTGTGCAAAGAAGGAGGGCAGTTCTCCTTATCCTAAAAGAACATACTTCTTTGCACAATAAACAGATAAAGATAAAAAATACTGTCAGAATTGTTTATACTTACGGGTTCCAACTGGTATAATAGTAATTCCATTGCTGCTTAGGATCAACTCAACGTCAAAGATTCGCAAAGACCGGCTTGATTTGTAGTTCAGCCCTGGATTGTAGCTCAAAATTGGTGGCAGTTGACATAGTGTTTCTTTTTGAGCGGTTTACATTTAATTTTAAGAAATAGTTGAAATGTTCAGTGCATATAGCCACATTCTGAATATTACATTTTGTGGAATGCAATCCATTTTCAGTTAAAATGATTGTTTTATCTCTGTTAGAACAAGCATTTAATAAACCAATGTTCCCGGAACATTCAGTTGATAAAGTGAAATGACACTGACAGGACATGATGCGGCCATT
The DNA here is from genome assembly GCF_963676685.1 of Mytilus edulis. Classification (NCBI taxonomy): domain Eukaryota; kingdom Metazoa; phylum Mollusca; class Bivalvia; order Mytilida; family Mytilidae; genus Mytilus; species Mytilus edulis. The sequence continues at coordinate 64,812,248 of NC_092351.1, forward strand.
AAATTTGAATAAATACAGAATTATGCCATCAAAACTGTTCAAAAACTGTATAAATCACAGGAAAGTTCTGTTACTGTGCCAAATTCATCAAAATTCAGCAATGGCTTCATATTCAGTTCAAATTACACACATTATAAACGTCTGTTGCTACTTTCACTTTCACTTGTACAAAATACTGAGAAAAGATTTCTAACAAGGGAAATAACTCTTGATAAAACCTTGTGAAATTGTCAGAAACAAGCAATCATTAAGTAATATTATTTTATTTTCTTTAAACAAATATTACCACTCCAATATTTTATATGTTGTTCAGAAAAATTAAGTTTACAAGTAAATCGGTCAAGTTTTGCTATCAGTAGCCGCGTTTTAAACAATTGACCAAGTCATTTTTCACATTTTCATCACTTTTGGGATCTTTTTATCACTAAGAAAATTTTTTTCATAGGTTTGCAGTGCAAATAAAAAACTATAAAATAGGAACATATGATTTATTGGGAGACAAACAAATAAAATTAAATATACTGACATTTAACCAACATTTATCCATAATATTGGTTAAAAACTGAGAATACCATAATTCACATAAATACAAGATAATATGGGGTCGGTTACTATGGAAACGCATATATAAAGTATATTTTTAATGGTACCATAATAAAAGGGTCTTAGTACACTATAATTGTACCAAATATTATTAAGATCTGTGAAGGTCCATTTCCAGCATATTTTGATGCTTACAGAGAATGACTCTTAATAGACTACATCTACATAGGCCTTTTCAAAACAGCAAAATGTTTGTCCTCTTTTTATCTTGTCTTCGTATAGTTCATGCAATCCTTTGAGTGTTACTTGTGAGGATAATGGTGTCACCACAGAGAATGTATTCCTGGATGTTCACTTTTTTCTAACTAAACAACTCTCGTTTGCTTATATATTAGTATGGTAACTTGTAAGGCATTATGAATCGTATGTCGATCTCTATATTATGTCTTTGCAGCTTTACTTTATAAGTGTGTCCTGGTATGGCAATACGATTGGTTCTTTTCGATTGTAACGGTTCTTAAACGTTGATATTAGATTTTTGATTTACGACCATTTTATTCTCGATCATTGTGCCTAAGATATCTTTTATGGATAATTTTGCTGTACAATAGATACCATGAATGTACTAAGCTGTTCAAGACATGCGTTATCAGGGTAACGAACGGTAATTCTACTTGAAATACTGTTGTTTAGATCTGTGTTTTCGCTCTTGTCTACCACATTCAGATCTCGTCATTGCACAAACTCCAGTTATTGATTTGGCGACTGTCTGTTGTAAACGCCTGTATTCATTTTTTCCATTATCTAAAATAAAACACATACTTCAAATATTTTTTTGTAAATATTTCGTTTCGTGTTAATAAACTAGTGATTTTCAAATAAAATTGATATTATATAAGCGTTTTAAATAGCTCTAGTGAGAAGATAAAAATACAAAATACCCACTAGCTGTAGAGTTAACTTTTAATCGTATGGTATGCCTTTACCAGGTCGAAAATATGACAGTTGTTTTTCCTTCGTTCCGATTGTTGACCAATTTGGTGGGTTTTTTTTCGATTTTCCTTGACTATTTGAAATAATCTTGTTGTTCAAAATCTTCATTATTCACGTTTATACAGGTATGCATTATTTGATAGCATTATAAACCAGTAATTGGTACAGGGACTGCTTCAACAAGAAAGACACAAATCACAATATCATGACATAGGTGATTTGTAAATTGTAAGTTATAACATCTTTGGTAATTGTCCATGGAAATTTGTCCTATTATTTATCATTTTACATTTTCTTATGTTTATGTAAGCCTTATACATTACTGCCTGCGTATAATCGCAGATTGAGTATTTGTGTTATGATACATTTTAAATAGGGGATTTTGTGTTTTAACTGATCTTGTGTTTTATGGTTTGAGTCAATAATGAACTATACAAATTCTACTGTACCCGATTTTGGACCATGTACTTCTCTTCGGTGAAGCTCGCCAACTAGATATGTGCAAAATAATAGACCAAACAAGATATACAAAGAAAATTCAAGGCAATAAAGGAGGGGGTATATTCCCTAACGTGTCAGGTTTTTGAATTATTGTTGTAAACATGAGAGATGAGATACTTTAAAGGACACTAAAATTATAGGAAGTCTAGATATCGACACCACCAAGACAAAGAATAAACAACAACAACAAAAATATAACAATACACTTAATTTCCATTACAAAAAAATTACCATTAATTTATTGACATGTCATAACCTAGGTTTTGATCCAATCATTTTGCCTAAAAAGAAATTAAAATGTATGAAACGTGTTTTTAAAATTGGTAAATACTTACTGAACTTTAAGTATCCGGTTTATTCTATTTATTTTGATTTGCTCAGTATTTGTTTATAAAATATTTTTTTCGAATATTGTAATCAAAGTATAATCAAATAGATCGTTTTCAAAATAGTACTTGGAGGATTTCATTGGTATCAAATACATATCTCTTTAGTGTTCCCAAAATGTTTCACACAACCTAATGCAAAAATAAATTAATCATTAATTTATTCATTTACCTTGTATTTAAACTTGTAAACGATACAAAACAAAGAAAAATACTCTAAATTTAAATAAAAAAAATCATTTAGCCATGTCCCAAAGAAATTGTAATGGTTTTAGCATTCAACTCTTAGAGTACACAACGTCATTAACCTATTCCAGTAAAATTCAAGACTAAATACACAAACACTCGATAACTTGTGTGAGTTGCAAATTCAATTGTGCCTTAAATTTATACATTACCGTGACGAAGGCCATACTTTGACCTTTGATTGTTAACTAATTATTCATTATGACTTGCACCACATCTTCTGATATCTATATACGTTTTGTTATTATAAGAAATGGGGTTACGGCTTTATTTTATTCTTATGTATGGCACAAATTAGGAATATCTGTAAAGATAAAGAAAAGTACGTGTGATTAAAGTAGACAAATATCAGATATATTACACATACAATTTGAATAACATAAGAACAAAAATTTACAGCATTTATTATCTAGATATCTGTTCACAAACAAAAATGATTTAAGACGACTGAAATTAATTAAACTATATATCTAAAGAATTGTGATGACCCGAATTCAAAGTGTATTGAATGATTATACATTTATTTTGCAATATACAATTTAAAAAAATTGAACATAAATGTGGACATTATACACTAATAGCAAATTAGTAATAGTATACATGTTTGCTTGACTGTTTATAGATATATAATATATAGTTGTTTTCAACAATTTCATAACATTAAAGTAAAATACACTGGTTAGACTCTTTTGAAAGGCATAAGTATAAGCTCAAGCAATGATAATATACATTAGTATGTGTTTTATAATCTATTATATAAACATGTTGCCAAATTGAAGAATATTTTATATTTTTGTTCTAATGAAAAGTACACGAAAAATAATATATTTAGCACTATTTTTATTTTCGAAATAAAAAAAATCTTGAAAGCAAACTTATCATATAACTTTATAGATATCTATGCAGTTAAGAATATTTATATTTAGAAATATTACCTGTTTCACAAAATATGCCGGTAAAGCCAACAGCACATTTACACATATACCCGTTTATTTGTTGAGTACATGATGCACCATTCGAACATGGACTAGATGCACATCCTTCTGCATCTGCAAACATGTTTAAAATGAAACGTATAAACAGATATCAAGAATTGAACAAAATACGACACAGCAAAAAAAAAATATCAAAATGTGTATGTTTCGACAGAAAGCTGTATGTTTGATACTGATTCTCATGAAACAGAAAATTTACAAATTAATCCTGACCGATTTTATTAATTCTTTTCATGTAACCTCACAAAAGTGAGCGGTGTATGTGGCAGCCCGTTGTGTAATTAAAATCATCATATTAAAAAAAATAAAACAATTTGTTATATTGAATAAGAAAAACTACCACTTATTTAAAAGCATCTTTGAACAATTGAAGAGATACACAGTTTTAAGAGAAATGTTTAGCTTTTTATTTTACGACATTAAAATAAAAATAAAAAGGCGAATATTATATTTTTTCGATACTTATATTATCAATTGAATATCAGCGGAAACAATTATTATTGTTAACCGATGGTTTTTGTGCAGTATCATGTTAACAGGCGTATGCCTCTTTCCAATAGTAAATTCGTAATCGTATGATTTTTTGCTTTGTTTTTTTTCTCTCGTTGGTTTCGACATGTTAGATATAATACTGGGTAGCGAAACAGAAATGTTTGTTTTTAGAATCTCACTCTAATGATTCAATATTGAACTAACTGAAACTATACTAGAGTTTGCACATTAACAAAACGTATCATTTTACATAGAAAAATAAATCGTTACATAGAGAGATTTATATCATCTTGTGACATGCTTATGAAATCTAGTACAACATCCAAATTGAATACGACATTTTGCTGTTGAACTGTCATTGTGTGTTTGTTTCGTTGACACCACAAGACACAACTTCCCTTGCATGTAATTCTTAGATACAGTTTATGGTACTATGCAACATAAAATTATTTCATTTCGCGCATACTGTTTGTAAATAGTTGATCGGGTTTCCGATTCCTTATTATCATATATTTTACCTATTTTACCTACTTACCTATTATTTTCAATTTTTTACATTCCTGGTCAGATGCTTGCCTAAAATATTAATCAAAGTTTTTGTTTTATACACCAGTCAGAATGTATGAAAAATATTAATCTACATTTGTTGAAACCAAAAACAATCACATTTGAGACATAAGATTCGGATACACAGATGAATACATTAAACTTTCAAAAGGCCATCGTGCATTTTTAAAAATAGTTTCACATTTGAACAGGAAGAATATCAGAATGTTACTTAAGCTTGTAGTTTCTTCGATATAAAGTTAAGAAAGGAAATGGGGAATGTGTCAAAGCGACAACAGCCCGACCATAGAGCAGACAACAGCCGAAGGCCACCAATAGGTCTTCAATGTAGATATAAACTGTATTTAGTTTTTTGTGTTGATTCTTAACTTCAGTTGATATAAATTAACATCTCATACTTCCATTTATAAAAAGTTCAATTTTAAATAATGTTTTCTTCACCACAATGAAAGCCAATCAGTTAGCAACACTTATACAAAAAAGCTTGCCTGTAAACATCTATTGCTGTATAACAGAATATGTTGATTCCAATATCTTCATTCGTTGGAGTCCAAGTCACATTGACATACCAACGATCGTTTGAAGAACCATATCTTAACAGCTCGGACTTTATAAATCCAACTGGTGATACAATATTGACTTCGGCAATTCTAAATGATAAACATGTGCTAATATAATATTGAGCTGAGACATTTAGGAAAGTGCAATTTATGCGTTATATCAACGAGGTCGATTTATTTCATTTTGGTTTAAACGATACTTAATCTGATAAATTATTACATAACAATATTAAAACACTGGAAATGAATATATAGGAGTTCGGAATTTATCAAAGTTGTCCCCGATAGCCTGACATTATTTTAGTGTAGATATGTAAGAATACAAAGAAATAACTTCCCACTATACCAATGACTGTCTCATGCTTTCAGACACGCACACATCATTTAATCATTTTGATAATCACATTATTGATCTACCACTCCGTCAAACAAACAACTACTACTGTACGTATCGTAAGCTCTAAATTTAATAATATTCAATATAAATAGAGATTTTTTTTTTATTTCTTGAAATGCTTTTATCAAACAAATCATAACTAAAAATGTGCATATCATTATGAAGGTTTCGTGTTTTATTTGGAACTCGGTTACATGTACCTTTTGTATATTTTTTTTTATTTTTTTAAATCTGTTGTTCTGTGCTCTTCGACTTTTTATTGATTTCGTGATTTAAATCTACTGAAATCAATCCCTGTGTTTTTGTGGTGTTGTTGTAGTGAAGTTTCTTAATAAGGGCAATATATAAGCGAACCATTCAAACTCACATATTGACAATGCCATTGCTTAAAATGAAAAACAAAGTCAAACAAACAAACACAAGTACACAAAACACAACATAACAGACTAAAGATCACGCATAATGAATCCAATCAAACATTGTGGGTGATCTCAGGTGGTCCGAAATTGTAAGGAAATCTTGCTCCTCATGTTGCATCTGTCGTGCTGCTCATGTAAGTACAAACCCATTTTTTTTTCGGAAGGTCACATTCCAGAAGAGGGGACGGGATTGTACATGTAGTTACGACATTTGAAACATATCCGCGATCATCTATGATTTATAATTTTTACTATCAAACCTGAAATATTCTAATTTTTTTTTAAATTGTGTAATTAAACCCGGTATGTTAACCCTGACATGATATGTTCAATAATTGGAACCATTCTTACTTACTGTGAAACTGTGGATCTTGCAATAATAGTTTGATGATACATCGTATTTGATGGAATATCTATCACTGGTGTTTCTATTCTTGGTTTGGTATCACACATAGTAGTACCACCAATAACATTTATAATGAATTGCAACGGTATACTGCTGAATGCGATTGTATCTTGTTGGTTACCAAAGTCCTCAATTTGAAAAGCAACAGCATAATGACCAGTCACTGGTATTGCATTAATATATAGAATACAGTTTGACTGAAAAAAAAATATGTAATACCTTATTTACGATGTTTTGTTAAAACTGTGAACTATGGATTCATTAATTTTAGTTTTATACCAATTGTCGTATATTTCATGGATACAGGGAAACCACAAATTTAAATATTAAACGAATTTCAATTTTACTAAAGTTGTGTATGTAGACTTTGTCAAAACCACAAAATTAATATTTACAGGTATGCAAGTTTTCCTCAAACCATGAAAATTGCTACCCACTAAAATGAATGAATTCACAGTATATGTCAAGTTATAATATTTTGTTTCTTTTGCTATAAAACAATTGGATTTCTTGGATTACTTAATCTTCGAAAGATACATATTATATTTCATATGTTTAACTTTTACTTTCGTTCTTTATTTGGCCTTATTCAAATTTTTTTTATTCGAGCTTCAATGTTGATTATTTTGTAGGCGAAATAAGTGTTTGGCTTACAAATATTGTATCTGTAATGAGTTTATTGTTTGTTGATTTTTTTTGTAATGTTTAAAAAAAAGAGGGGTAACATCCTATTTTACATTTTAAAACTCCTTATGAGACAGGAACTTTATTTTACTGGTACACCATGTAAAACAAATTTACAAAATACTATACAGGTAATATAAGACTATCGAGGAGCCCTCAGTATCACTTTACATTTGATGTTGGTTAAATTGTCTATATATATATGTGTTCCCTGAAAGTATATATTATTTTAACAGTAATTCATGTTGACTTTATTTGGTATAGTTTTCGGGAACAATTAGGTGATATGCTATGTTTTAATGTTAGCATTCCATAATAAAACCCTACCTGATCCAAAACAGAGTTTCTCAATATGTTGCACACACCTCCACATTCATCTGTTATAGAATTGGTCGCCCATCGACATCTGACAACATCGCCATCTTCGTCATGAACTACATGTAAAACCAGAATTCTCAAATTTTTATACAAAAACTAAACGGATAATTCACTAATTCATTATGATGGCTCGAATTCAAACACCACAAACACAGAGGTTAAAAGATCAGCAATAACCTAAATGTATACCCTTACCCGAACTCTAACCCTAACCCTAACCCTAACGCTAACCCTAACCCCAAATTATTACATCAAAAGAGTATCTGTATCTACTTAGTCTTCAATAACTTAGTTTTTACACCTATGGTATATGAACTGGAGATATAGATATAGGAAGATGTGGTGTGAGTGCCAATGAGACAACTCTCCATCCAAATAACAATTTTAAAAAAGTAAACCATTATAGGTCAATGTACGGCCTTCAATACGGAGCCTTGGCTCACACCGAACAACAAGCTATAAAGGGCCCCAAAATGACTAGTGTGAAACCATTCAGACGGGAAAACCAAAGGTCTAATCTATATACAAAAACGAGAAACGAGAAACACGTATGAATTACATAAACAAACGACAACTACTGTACATCAGATTCCTGACTTAGGACAGGTGCTAACATTTGCAGCGGGATTAAACGTTTTAATGGTACCAAACCTTCTCCCTTTTTTTAAAACAATAGCGTAACATCACAACATAGGAAAACATACGATATGATATCAATTGGCAGGCTGAACTCAATCAAAAAATGTAAATTAATACACTATGAACGAATAAATTTGATCTGCAATATCTGAATGTAAATGCACAGTTAATAAAATATTAGGGATAAACATTCAAGGCCAAAAAGCAAACAAATAAGTCCAAACAAAGCCATGACAAGACACCACTGCGAAATATTTAACCCTACAAAAATTATCACATTTGAAAAAAAATCGATTTTAATAATACAGGTAAATCTTGAAGTTGATACAAATGTAGTAAGTGCCTGTTAAAATCATATAGTAATTAAACAAAACATTAAATATGTGGCAGTGTATGATGCAATTAGATAATCATAGCCACTATGGTAACCTTTCCAGACTTAGTATGCAGACTTCTGTATGTAGTCATCTGCATCAAATATCAAGTTGTGCTCAAATACCATCGTAAACATTTGGACCGAGCATTTAATAAACTGAGATAAAAAGTGAAATGGAAACTTCGTACCATACAAAAAAGTACTTTCACCTGATTTGTTTAAACATTAATATTTAACAACCAAACGACCTAAAAATATAGTACTAGCTCACCTGGAATTCTCAAGGCATATGGCATTGCACAGTTTTTATTTACTGTAACAAATGGTTGCATTGCAGCTATTGGTGAAGAGTTGATTCGTCCATTATCTTGTCGAATGGTTAAATTTGCTGTTGCTATTAAAGACCAACTGCTTCCACCGTCAACAAGAGAAGCCCAATCACCGCTTCTGTGTCTTTGGAATTATATTCATTTATTATATTCAAAACATATCTACTAAATAAAGGCAACAGTAGTATATCGCTGTTCGAAAGTCATAAATCGATTGAGAGAAAACAAGTCCGGGTTACAATGAAAACCGTGGTAAACACATCAGCAATAAGAGGAAAACAACGAAACAACAGAAACATTAAAGAGCAAAAGGAACCAAACGATAATGTAACACCCACAGAAACGAACTATAAGATAACAACTGCCATTTTCCAGACTATGTACAGGACATTTTAAGAAAAAAATGGTGGGTTGAACCTGGTTGTGAAGCTATCCAAACATCGCGCTTTTATGACAACATTACATAATAGGACTACAGAACAAATAAATGCAAGAACATTCAGAACACAGACATACACAAATTAACAATACAATAGTACATTTCGACATGCTAATAATTCCATATGCCAGACGCGCGTCTCATCCACACAACACCTATCAATGATGATCATATCAAAACAGTCAAAAAACCAAACTAGTATAAGTTATAAATGGCTTATGCCATATGCTTTGACTGTCCCATTGGTATCGTTCATCCCTCTTTTTTAAAGAGCATTAATGACCCAAAATTCCAAAAAGGGAAATACAGCTAATGGTGTCTATGTCTGGGATAAGAAAATTCATAGTATTTAGAATAAATCTCACTTTTGCAAACAGTATGTACCCATATTGTGACGCCAGCTATACTTTATTGTAGTTTTAACATGGGTAGGCATTATATTCGTGATTATTTTTGCCAGAGCGATAGCGAGGGCAAAAAATAACACGAATATAATGCCTACCCATGTTAAAACTAAAATAAAGTATAGCTGGCATCAATTATTTGATTCTGATTAGGACTATTACGGTAATTTCTATGTTCGCTGTGTATAAGTGTACAGTATTTGTGTAGGCTCTTCCATCAACCTCCCTGTCGATTTATATCCAACTAGTTTAAACCAGTTTAATTTAGCAAAGTTGTATTTCTAAAATTTAAAATTGAAACAGAAATGAACAAATGATTAATTTATTAACTTAAACAATATTTGTGTCACAATATAACAGAAAAGTTATAATGCAACGTCTTTTTCTTTGAGGTCAATTTCTGACACGCATATTTCAAGTCAGTTGTTAATGGCAGTGGACGCACAAGGAGAATCGGGTAGGTCGATCTTTATTTACTAAATTAATTGTAAATGTTCCGCCGGTTATTGTAGCATTGCAAAGTTGATGAAAGGGCACGTCTTTGTGCATCTGACGATTTCAAATGCTGTATTACATGATGATTAATAAAATTAATACTGAGTAACAATCTTGTTGCATTTGTAATATGGATCGGAAACCTTAATGGTATATTGGTAATTACGCCTATTTTATTTTTTATAGGAGAATGGGGTTCGATTCCCTGTTAGGGTCAATCCATTTTATCATAAATATGAAACAATTTTGTCATTTCAGTACAATAGTTATAAATAACCTATACTTTATTTTATATTTTATCGTCAGATCATATGTTTCAACAGATATGTTTCAATATGGTTTCAATGAAACTATTATATAACATGCCTTTTAACAGGATAGATGAAACGTGTTTTTCAAAGGGAGGGGTTTTGAAGTTAGAACAGCCAACATGAACGTTGCGGTATCTAGGTCAAATATGTCAATTTCAAATTGTAACACATTGTTGTCATTGTAAAAGTATTAGTAACAAAATGTGTATCATTTTTTAGTGTTTGAAAGTGTCCCAAGTTAATGAAATACATTAAATGCGTATACCAATTAGATAAAATTATTTTTTCTGCCGTAGTCAATATACGCATGTGTAAACTAATTTTATTGGATAATAAAGTATGGTTTCTTTACAAAGCTAAAGAAGTACGTCATATAAGAATATTTTATTTAATATGTCTGTTTAGTTCACGTATCATTGTAAACATAGCGGAATTTGCCGAGACTGTCATCAAAGTGAGAGGGTTAGCGCTATAAAACCAGGTTTAATCCACGCTTTTCTACATTTGAAAATGCCTGTACCAAGTCAGGAATATGACAGTTCTTGTCCTTTCGTTTTTGATGTGTATTGTTATTTGATTTTGCAATGTGATTATGAACTTTCCGATTAGATTTTCCTCTAAGTTCAGTATTTTTGTGATTTTACTTTTTTGAATTCTTTCAACTTTTCTGTGGAGAGACCTATTATATTTTTTTGATTATTATTTTGTTTCTTCCGCCAAATTTTGTTCTTGCGATACATTTTTTGTTTCACAATATGTCGCTTAGCTATTTCTTTTTTTGTACCGTATTGTTTATGCGGTTTTAAATTTCACAAAATCCAAGCCAAATAATTTTCTTTGGATCTCCCTATTCACTGTTTATCTAATATGTGTATCTCCTTCGTAACAAAAGGAGGACTTTCCGATTGGATTTTCCTCCGAGTTCAGTTTTTTTGTGATTTTACTTTTTATAGAATTGGGTACCATGTAATTGATATTCATGTCAAAACTGAAGTGCTGACTAACCAAGGAATAAAATAGAACTTGTTAAACAACATAGAGCAGCACAGACAAACAGAACAACAAAACCACGCATTAATTGTCTATCACACGACTTGACAGACGCAACAAAAATGACGTCACATGTAAATTTCAAAAGAATTGATATACAAAATGTAGTTCAAGATAAGGTTTGAAATTATCGTATTTGGTGTATTTTATTACAATTATAAGACTATTAATACAGAATTGTGTTAGTAATTTGATAATTAATTGTATAATATATCTATGTCGGTTTTCTTCTGAATCAAACTGTGAAACAAATAAATCGTGTATGTTTAGTTGCTTTAAACTAAAATCTTGCAAATGATCTGGGCGATTTATTATCGATACTTTTAAATACGAATAGAAAATGAACAAACAAATATAATACAACTACAAGACTCGTCTTATGTAGCAATGCGAATGCACATCCAGTAAAACAGTCTTATTCGGGAATAGGTCATGTTCAGTACTTAAAAAACTAGACGACGTAAATTGTAAACCATTATCTAAAATTTAGACAAAGACACATTGTATGAATCAAACATTTTGTGATGGTGTCGATAAAATTTATGGAGTGTCATTTCTTATCTGTCCTCCTCATAACTTTGTTGGAGTAGTTTATGCATCAGGAGTACGCTCCTGTATATGAAGTTCATATAGTGTGAACATGCTCGTGCATAACGTATCAACTGAGATATGTATACACCAGAGGCAGATGGTATGTTACTGCTCAGAAATTTGAAATGAAAATCGTCCAGTTTGTCATAGATTTAAGTGTGAAGTCGTCCATTTGTGTCAATATTGAGACAAAGATCAAGGATTGAATCAGTCCTTCTAATATCAGTATCCTTAATGCAAGTATTGGCTGAAATATGGGTTATTCAGAGACAGGCCACAACAAATATAAAGTCCATGAAAGACAACCGACTTATACGTACGGTAGTTCTCACCAGTGGCGTTCAAATTAAATTACGTAAAAGTTCAATTTATGTAAGAAGTGTCAGAGCATTGCTAAAAATGAAATAAAATTGTTATGTGAAATAAGACATAAGCCAATCAGATGCATGTCTGGCTGATGACAACCTTTCTTGATTCGAATAAATCATATTTAACACATACACCAGCTACAAAAGCCTTTAACGATTTTTTAAGGCATTGTAATATCAAACTCAAATAAAAAAACATCAGAATTACCTTATCAAACTATTAATAGGTTTGCATAAAGGAATAACGATACTGAAATAACAATATGCGTGTTCTGACCGAATGACTTGCTGTACTCTAAATTTAAAATATATATCTTATTCGAAAAACTGTGTCAATGCAATTTACATTACACACACTCATAGTACCGTGTGGATAAATATTCACACAGTTTTGGAATTTGTGTTGCAGCATTTCAATCATTTCTATGACATGATTAACCAAAAGTAGGTATACTTATTTGATGAAGAACATTCAGTTTTGAAAAATAAAATGTCAGCTGATATTCAATTTTTTCCCCGACCGAGTATACATGTGTCAGAAATAAACAACAAACGTAATACAGAATACAAAAAAAAAAATTTACCCAAATACGTAAATGTTATCTGATGTAGATGGGAACGTAACATTCAATGTCCTTTGGCCATATGTCCAGTTGTCATCCTCACTAAATTCTGTGCAATAGTAAGACAAACGAGTTACCAAAGTCTTTGTCGAAGTGTCCTCGCATCCTCTATAACACACTAACGATCCTTCACCGTTTACCAATATTTTATTCAATATGGTTGCATTATCACAGTAATGATTATTGAATGACACTGTGTACGTTATGTATACCTGTTAAAAATGTATATGAAATTTAATAAGACTGAGATCAGCGTTTTTTATTCACACACACTGTTATTATCATGCAAAATAACCAATACAATTTCAAAAAACAAGAAGACGCTTTTAATGTGTCTTAGGTTCTATACATTAAGATTAGTGAATTAATCTTTTTCAAAATCATGAAAAAAACAGACAAATAGATTGAACTGTTTGTTTTAACATCGACACAATTCCTTCAACATACCCGAAATCAAACATCAATAAAATGTAGAACTGAAAAGCACTTATCACTACAAAACCAATATTGTGTTTACGAACAAAACATACAAAAATTAGTTATCAAAGGTACCAGACCTATAACTTGATACGCCAGACACCATTTTTGACGAGAGAAAAAAGAAATTAAAAACCAATTGTTCAACGAACAATCGAAGGTCTTTCCACATCAATTTTCAAACTTATTTATAAGAAGCTAATTCCGGTAGACTCAAACTTACAATTGGCATCCGATCATATTTGTTTCATATTGATGCAATAAATCAATGGTTTTTATGTACTTTGAGTGAAATAAGAGAGATAATGTGCTACTTTCGGTGAATTAAATGTCACATCCGATCTCATATTATATCTTCATTCACATTGATTTCAAAAATATATTCTATATTTTATATGCTTTTGCCTGTAAACCAGGAGATATTTGGCCACTTCCGGTTTATCGGAAGTCACTTTCATTCTTTAGTGATAGGTTTATGTATTTAAAGATTACAAAATATATGGGTTTCAAATTATTTCCAATGAAAAAAGTACAAAACTACTTCTGATTTCCCCAAGGTCACTTCCTGTTGTAATTTTTCAAGTTCATATGTCATCCAAACTTTTGTAAAAGGTTATATGGCTTTATAATGAACCAAGTTGAAATAATAATCAATTAACCTTATATAAAGACATTTCAGGGGCAATTACTCCTATAAGAAGCCATTAAATTATTTCATACCAATTGTAACATATCTTCATTACAATCAAGCAAATATATTGTACTGTGTAGTTCTTTTATTTATATCTTAAAAAATGTTGTAGAAAATGCAAAAACAAGATAAATTCAAATTTAAGAACTTGACGTTGGCCTTTGATCCGACCTCATTTTCTAACTTAGAACCTGTGGGGATGTAAATAAAAAGATTCCAGTCTTATAGAGCTAACGGTAGATGAGTTATAAATAACATACGGGCAAATTGATTTGGATAGGTGGATAACTCTTAAAATTTATCATTGAATAGCTTAGCGCCAAATTACCCAGAAAGTTCTTGTAAAAATTTTCTTGAAAGGTTGTAACAAACAATTATTAAAAAGAATTTTGTCGATATCTTTTTTGTTTTGTTACGAAGGAGATACACATATTGGATAAACAGTGAATAGGGATATAATTCTTCCAAAGAAAATTGTTTGGCTTAGAATTAGTGAAATTTAAAACCGCATAAATAATACGGTACAAAAAAAAAGAATAGCTAAGCGACATAGTGTGAAACAAAAAATGTATCGTAAGAACAAAATTTGGCGGAAGAAACAAAAACATAATCCAAAAAATATAATAGGTCTCTCAACAGAAAAGTTGAAAGAATTCAAAAATGCAAACACTTTTTTTGTAAGAAATTATAAGAAAAAAGTAAAATCACAAAAAAACTATACTTAGAGGAAAATCTAATCGGAAAGTTGATATTCACATGGCAAAATCAAATAACAATACACATAAAAAACGAAAGGACAAGAACTGTCATATTCCTGACTTGGTACAGGCATTTTCAAATGTAGAAAAGGGTGGATTAAACCTGGTATTATAGCGTTGATGACAGTCTCATTAAATTCCGTTATATTTACAATGATGCGTGAACTAAACAGACATAATAAATAAAATAGTCAAAATATGAGTACAGCAGTCATCATTGTGTAACAATTTTAAAAGGAACAATTTAACAGAACATAAAATCATCTATCTACAAACACATTCATTGATTCGCGTGTCTGACGTTAGAAAATTTTATACGTCACATATGTTTGTCGTTCAATGTATATACAAACAATTTAAAAATTTCACATAGGCAATGTTAGCATACAGTGAGAAAGACAACAATTATTAATATCGACCACGAATATTCTCAATTTCTGAAAGTCTTTATATAAACAATGTTTTCTCATCTATGTCATGTAGGGGTATAATACCAAGAAACAGCGCAAGGTTGTATTCTGCGAAAAAGTATTATATATAATACATTTTACATATCAATTGTTGTCCTAAATAACTACTATTGTTAGCACATTTGTAATAATGATATACATCTAGTGCGTCATTAAACTTTAATTCCTGTCTGTTTAAAAAGAGGCAATTTTATATTGGAAATATTTATAGATAATGGTTTAATCTGAAATTTGTTAATGAGTCATCTAAAATTCGTCGTATGATTCTCATTTGACATATTCTGTTATCCTCATTTTTTGTAGAGAAAATAGCAAATAACTTTGTTAGCCACATGTTGGACCAAGAAACTTCAAACGTTAGTTTTTATATAAAAAAAAAGAAAGAAAAAAAAATACTTCCGTGTGCTACTTCTAGAGATAAACCAGATCAACATGTTAAATTTCGTTTTTTTATATACTTTTATCCTTTTGGTAAGACAAACCTTACTTTTTTGTTTGAAAAGATAAATAGAAACGGATTTTGTACAAATATTTGGAACATCTTCTTGATTTACGTGCATGTACGCTTTATTCATGTAACAATTCTTTGAAATTAATCAAACTTTCCTGATTTAAAAAAAAGATACGGCATTTTTGTTGCAAAAATGTCCAAAAAAGCTGACGATCGGTGATTTGTTCATAAGAATTGATACAAATATTCTTCATACGAAATCAAGCAAAATAACATTTTCAATTCGTTGTTGACGTCCTGAAATGTACGAATTCACGTAAGAATGTCATAACTGCCCCTATCACTGTATCTCAAACTTTCGTGGTTCGTTGTCATAAAGAGTGAAATATTCAATAGATGTAGTACTACTTTCAGAATCGTTGTAATAAAATATTATTTCTGATACACATTTGTCTCGAATGCAGTCTTTAAACACCAAATAGAATAAAGATATTATCATTGATTATTGCGATGCTGTTAATAAACGATTTCGCGCGAATATTTTGTTAACAGTTGAAAAATGTATGTACAAGGTATTACCTGATTGTCTTTGTACTTCCATGTTATCATTCCTCCTTGAAAATGAGATCCACCGACATTTATGATTTGTGAAAGTACTACAAAAATCTGTATAATTAGTCTCATAATTTGTGCTTTCATTATCCTTTAAACACAGTAGTTTAATGTAATGAAATGTTAATGTGCGTGCCGACATTTAAACAGATAAATCATAACAATATGTTCTGCAAGACTAGATTTCATTTGAAAGTGATTAATAGAATCATCTTATTTTAAGAATAAAACTTCCGTAATTGTGAACAATTATTACGTAATACTAATTTGTCGAGTACAGTGTCATCTTATATAAGCGATGGGCGTTTTGTATCAATCAAACAACAGAAACATTGTTTGTCAACAAAATGCATTGTAATATATATATATATATATATGTCCAGTTTTGTTCGTTATTTGCGACGGACGAAGAATATGATGTAAAGAAGTAGTAAAACTGTATGATCTTAAATACATTTTCATATTAATACTACTCTAGTACTTATCTGTGTGATTACAATGAGGAATTGTAATTTGAAATATTTGAAACTCCGTTTGGAACGATTCTTATAAAAAAAACTCTGCTTGCCTTCTCAAAAACTAAACTAATCAAGACTTTGTATAATTTAATGCTCTTCAACTTTATAATTGTTTGGCTTTATAACTTTTTTAATCTGAGCGTCACTGATGAGTCTTATGTAGACGAAACACGCGTCTGACGTATTCAATTATAATCCTGGTACCTTTGATAACTATTTACAACACTGGGACGATGCCACGGCTGGTGGACATTTCGTCCACATGGGTATCAGCAGCCCAGTATAGTCAGCACTTCGGTATTGACATGACTATCAATTATTGGGTCATTTTGATAAATTTCCTGTTGACAAAACTTGAATTTTTTCGAAAAACTAGGAATTTTCTTATCCCTGTAATAGATTACCTTAGCCGTATTCGGTACAATTTTTGGGAATTTCGGGTTCTTAATTCTCTTCAACTTTGTAATTGTTTGGCTATATAACTTTTTTTATCTAAGGGTCACTGATGGGCCTTATGTAGACGAATCGCGCGTCTGGCGTATTAAATTATAATTCTGATACCTTTGAATAAAACTAAAAACTAAAATCAACAGTTATATTACTTACAAAGGAAACAATTTCAAACAGAAATAAATATATAGGCTCCGATATATTTGCCATAATTTTATCCGCAGTACTTAGTACTGGGGACTGTGTATTTTATGTTTATCTTTGATAAGATTTTTCGAGACTTTTTTCAAAGGTTTTATTATCTTGTTTGGATGAACTAGCAGTACATATACTCATAGCACAGTTATTTTTAAATGTACTCAGATTATAGCACAATGTTGACTACTGTATCACTACTATTGACATGTTTGCCTATTATCATGTCTGTTCGTTTTGTTCTCATATCGGTGTCAATATAATAAAAGTTCGTTTGGAGGCCGTGCAGTTGAGAGGTTTGCTAGCTATGAAGCCAGCTTTAAGTGGATAAAAAAATGTCTGTACCAAGACAGATTATGCTATTTGGTAACGGACTTTCCACACTGACATTCCTATTATAAGACCAATCAACCCAAACCACTACAAACCAGTTTCATCAATCCTTTGATTGTTTGCCGCAATTTTGGAAACGTTGATGATATCATTATTAAAGTGATTATGTTTATTTATAAATTTCTGTTCCACAATATAAACCGTGCACCAGCAAAGCAAGACAATATGTATTTTGCTTTTTTTTATCAATTTATATGGAAAATAAAATGTTACTTTATATGTAAAACGTCGAATTTCTCATTTTAAATTTAGGGTAAGATAAGATTAAATAAATTATCTACTAGTGTTTGATCCCAAATCACTTGATTTAACTTATAGACGCATTGTATAGAAGTAACAAGACTGGTGTCTCTTTTGAAGTAGGATCTTCCTTGACTTCTGTGATCATTTTCGTTGTTTCTTAGGGAATGTGTTGCTCAATTGAGTCTATAGTTTTCGATGTTATGTTATGAGTTCTATTTTCAGTCATTTTGTCGTGTTTTGTTTTTGTTATGGCATTGTCTTCTTTTTTCAGCTTCGGATTTTTACTATATGGCTTTGATATGTGTTGCCTCTCTTTTATTCCATGTATAAATATAAAACTGATATCGAATCTGGTAATATACCTTCACACGTTTTTTTTTATATTAAGTGATGGTGACAATAGCTTACTGAAATCAGCTGAAAAAATTTCCCTTTGGTATCTTTGAACTGTTTGCCGCCAAGCATAACATTTGTCCCTAACATAAGGAAGCTTTGAATTTGAAACAGAACAACAACTCGAACTGGTACTACAAACAGATTACGATTTGACGACATATGTTTGGTTTTTTTATATTAAAAGTATCTTGTACTAAAATGTAATAGAGACATACAAACTTAACGAGTTTGTATAAATCTTTTGATATAAATTTTAATTATTTAATTTATCAAAAAAAATAATATAATTAATGAAGAGAATAATTATAAGAGCGTTGTTTATTCATGCATCCGTCAATTAATTCAATGTTTAATGTCCATACGTAAGAATACTAATACTTAATATTACCATTTCATCTACTACCAGCTGCAGTAATTGCTGCTATTTTCGAACAATGCGTGGCATTAGCTTTAATTTCTAGGCAATATGCATGATCAACTTTGTATATGCAGTTGTTCACACAAAATATATGACCACCACGTACTATTTATTGAAATATGATCAACTTTTGAAAAAAAAAATATAATGCATATTACTATTATATAGATATAGGAAGATGTGGTGTGAGTGTTTATGAGACAACTCTCCATCTAAATCACAATTTAAAAAAAAGTAAACCATTATAGGTCAATGTACGGCCTTCAACACAGAGCCTTGGCTCACACCGAAAAACAAGCTGTAAAGGGCCCCAAAAATTACTAGTGTAAAACCATTCAAACGGGAAAACCAACGGTCTAATCTATATAAAATATACTATTAGCCTAGCATGAATGATAAAACTTCTCTCAAACGTGCATTAATGTTCAGATATAGAACAAAGACATGTCATAAACAAATTTACTGTTCTATTATAACATGAATAAATATCAAGTTAGATAGATTAAAAATATCATATTTGATAAAACGATAACTGGGAGTCACATTCTTTATATTCGATTTGTATAAAGATAATCAATATATATTACATGTATCATATTTTTGTATATCCAAAACAAATAAAACTAAATATTTAAAAAGTATCATATTAATTGTATTGTAAAGAATTTGTATAGTAGGAACGTCGCTATCATTTCCTTGGGTATTGAAATCTAAACGTTAACATTAACCGTAATATTTTGAATTAAATTGAATGTGCAAATAAAAAGTACAATAAAAGGGACCAGTTTAACATGTGTTAACAGTATGTTGTACTACAATGTTGTTAATAAGGATATTTATGTGTGTCCACTATTTTAAACTATTTGACACAATGTTAATTAACCTGTGTACAGTTCTTGAATGGTCTAATCTCCATACACTCTTTTTCCTGAACATTCATGAAATATTAGCCACTGGACGATAAGTGACAACTTCGCGTCTATCTTCCAAACATGTGTACTGTTAAATCGTCATTATATTAAAATCTACAATGTATATGATGCAAAATTATAGATTTATTTTCTTGATATACAAAATCTGTTTTTCTAGATTTATTCAACATTACTTTTTAAAAACATTGTAGCATCATTTTTTTTTTTAATCAAATCTCGATATTCCACTTTGACAATTTGCTGAAAGTGTACTATACAAAATAAAAATAAATGTGAATCTTGTCGTTAAATTTAGACTAACGTACTTCAATGAAAAGTTAATCGTGAAACTCGTGTTAAAAAATTCCCGCGGAAATGTGTGTACTCGTGGTTTACAGAAGTAACGTATCGGACGTAAGTGTATTTGACACTATCTTATTCTGTTTGATTATATTAAAATCGTGTATTATTTGCGATATTATTATTTTTGAAAAATAAACTTGATTTAGAAAAGAATGCTGTTTTACTGGATAAAACAAAGACTCTTTTAACTGTTATTGTGGAAATGAAATTCGTGCTCCCTTTACGTTCGTTCGTACCTTTCGTCAATTTGTAAGAAAGCTCTAATAAGGCCGTTTTTACCAATTTGTTATGATGAACCTTAATACTAGTGTTAAATTTTGACTAAATAATTTTAATTGATAGCGCTGAAGGGCTTCGGTAGAAAAAATCTGACTGGAATAAAAAAAACATTATTTCTGATCATCTTCAGTTTGTAAGTTTTACATCAATTTCATGTACTAATTCAGAGTCGGTTTTACGTCATTTCTTGCATATATTGTTTTTGTTACATGTACATGATGTAGCTTACTTTTCAAGTTTTAATATGACAGCAAAATAAAATTGAGAATGGAAATGGGAAATACAAGCATGTCAAAAATTTGCTTTCGAGTAATGCTTAATCATGTCATAGTTGTTTTCAAGAAGGCACATTTGGTTTCCAGACAATAACTTGAGTATTAGTGAATGGGTCTCTATGAAATTTTACTAGAAGGTTCAATACACAAAAGGAAGATTCGAATTGATTTTGGGGTTATGGTACAACATTATTGGGGGTGGTTTTTTTTCTTCAAAATTTGGGGTTTTTCTTCCAAAAATTACCTTATTTACAATGGTTATACTCATCTAGTATATATAGATGCAACAAATACTGATTTGGCAGGAGATGCACTCAAAATAGGGTGTTTTAAATATTTTATCTGTAATTTGTGCATTTTTTCTATGATATGTACTTCTTTAAAATGTTGATGTGAGTATCATGATAAAGAAAATATATTTGGTAAGTATATATATATATTCACAATTGACATGCGCCAGTGCGCTGCAAAAGGATCTTCTTTCCCTTTAATTCCGAAAATTGTACTTGATTTTTTTTCTCACAGAAACACATGAGTTATTTGGTAAATGAAACACTTTTCATTGTTTGAAACTTTCAGTTATAAAAATTTAGTTTAGCCTGTTTAAATGTTTCACTGATTGTGTGAAAATTTTAACAGAAAAGGTACAAAACACTTGATAAAATTGCATTATCTGCAGAATTATTAATAACTCTCCTCACAATATATTCACAAGGACATAAAACTAAAAAGTAAAAACACAAAAATACTGAACTCCGAGGAAAATTCAAAAAGGAAAATAAAAAATCAAAAGGCAAAATCAAAAGTCCAAACACATCAAACGAATGGATAACAACTGTCATATTCCTGACTTGGTACAGGCATTTTCACATATTGTCCATGCTATTTTGATCTGAGTTTTTATTTATACATACTGGCATGGCTGGTGCTGTTTCAAGTTGTCTTCTTTTTCGGTTTCTTGAGAAGTATTTGATTAACCTGTTCAGTCACTATAAAGTGTTACAATTCCTATTTAGACGCAACACATAAATAGTGACCAAAAAGGTACTGTTTTCACGAGAGAAGCTAGAAAAAAATTAAATGTACATATTTTCAATATTTATGTAGGACTTGCTATCATATGAAATTAAGGAGATATGTAGTTAGAGAATTCTGCTGAATTAGAAATACGTGGGTTCAAATTAGTTCATAATCCAAAATTAGAATATGTTTGATTTGAACTGACATAAAAAAATGTTTTTTATATGCTAAATATACATCTGTGGTCGTATCAGGCGTGGCAAAGCATGTTATTGCCTTTAGGTTTTTTTTTTGCCTTTTTGGTCATGAAAATAAATTTGAAGTTCTGTTGTGAAGTTGCTAACATGAGAATACCCAAATTGCACCTAGATTGTCATTTCTTTTACCAACTTTTTTATGTACCAGACAAAAGTTTATTCTGTGCTTTTTTTGTAGACTATCCTTGTCTACAATATAGTTACACCAATTTAATTTCGAGTTCATATAGAGTCATTGAAAAATGGGTTTGAAATTACACCCAAACAATCCATGATACTGTAATGAGGTCAGTACCCAAATTCCATACATCATTACATGTATGTATTTCAAATCCTTAAAACAGAGATTTATTTTTATTTCTTCAAATTCTTCAAACAATTTGACATTATTCCATGCTTTAACTATTATTTTTTGAAGAAAAGGATGCTGGTAACAAATTTAATTTGCTCATTTTAAAAAGATGATAAGATAACTTCACATGGTGAAAGAAAACTTGCAAGATTTTTGCAGTTTTTTTTTGCTGAATAGGTGCAATTTGGTTACTGAGTACAATTTTGGTACTGTGATGTTATATAACCATAAGTGTGTATTGCTAAATAGGTTGAAATGTGAACCTGATAGTGATATAGTGATAAAGTACTTGGTAGAGTGAAAATATTTTGAGCAGGTCTAAACTGATGCATAAAATATGCAGGCGACTGCTGCAGCTTGAATTTTAAAGGATGTAGCCCACATACAGATGGGTGCACTCCTAACCTGTACAGCAAGTTAACTTGATAACCAGTCATTTGGACTGGTCAAAGTTAACCTGTGACCGAATATAGGACTGCTCTGACCAGTCCTAGGACCAAAATCTAGTTAACTTGAAAAGCGGACTTGGTCCTAGGACTGTTTTTTTGTCTGCCAAAAAGTTAACTTGGAAACAGGTCCGCTATTGATATAAGTTAACTTCGAACCAGTCCTGTCATAAAGTTAACATAAGTTAACTTCGGAACCAGTCCTGTCATAAAGTTAACTTGTAAACCGGTCCTGCCACAAAGTTAACTTCTGCATGGACAAATCCGATCAAAACCAGACCTGTTTCCAAGTTAACTTTTGACTGGTCTGCTCAACACTAAGTTAACTTGTAACCAGGACCGCTCTTCGTTGATTTAACAAAAAATATTTTTAATATCTTTGTTTCGTAGTATAAACATCGAAAATAAAGTAATTTGAAAATTAATACTTCCGTTTTATGAACAGGATTAAATACATTTTTTTGAAAATAAGTACGCACAGAACGTAACACAAATTTATCTGTGATCTGACAATCTATCTATTATAAAAACGATCTCGGTTACAATGATAACAGGAACTGAATATATATATATATTCCGAGATCAAATTCAATCATATTATGTATATTTTTGAAAAGAAGTATATTTGATGTTAGGTGTATACGTCCTTGTTAGTTATACACCATTGAACTATGAAGCCACAATCAGCAATAGTTTAATTCATTTAAATAATGACTACAAATTTTTGTTCGCCTAAATTAAGGGTGCAAGCATGTCTTCTTTTTACTCAAAATACTGATAGGTTACAAAATTTCAGTAGTTTTGATGCCTCCAGTTGACTTGTATAACAAAATTATTTGACCGAATCCACCAAAACTGACCATATATGCACTTTAATTTGTAAATCTATATACCCGCATAGTAAATCAGCCATATTTTTTATGTCAGGATTCAATGTATAATACAATCATGACAATGGACAGCAAAATTGCAATATAATAACAACAAATTTTGGTTCGCATAAATTTAAGATACCAGCATGTCCTCATTTTATTCAAAATATTGATACGTAACAAAATTTCAGTAATTTTGATACCTCCAGCTGACTTGTACAACAAAATTATTTGACCGCATTACCAAAACTGACCATATATGCACTTTAATTTGTAAATCTATATACCCGCATAGTAAATCAGCCATATTTTTTATGTCAGGATTCAATGTATAATACAATCATGACAATGGACAGCAAAATTGCAATATAATAGCAAAAAATTTTGGTTCGCATAAATTTAAGATACCAGCATGTCCTCATTTTATTCAAAATATTGATACGTAACAAAATTTCAGTAGTTTTGATACCTCCAGCTGACTTGTACAACAAAATTATTTGACCGCATTACCAAAACTGACCATATATGCACTTTAATTTGTAAATCTATATACCCGCATAGTAAATCAGCCATATTTTTTATGTCAGGATTCAATGTATAATACAATCATGACAATGGACAGCAAAATTGCAATATAATAACAAAAAATTTTGGTTTGCATAAATTTAAGATACCAGCATGTCCTCATTTTATTCAAAATATTGATACGTAACAAAATTTCAGTAGTTTTGATACCTCCAGCTGACTTGTACAACAAAATTATTTGACTGCATCCACCAAAACTGACCATATGTGCACTTTAATTTGTAAATCTATATACCCGCATAGTAAATCAGCCATATTTTTTATGTCAGGATTCAATGTATAATACAATCATGACAATGGACAGCAAAATTGCAATATAATAACAAAAAATTTTGGTTCGCATAAATTTAAGATACCAGCATGTCCTCATTTTATTCAAAATATTGATACGTAACAAAATTTCAGTAGTTTTGATACCTCCAGCTGACTTGTACAACAAAACTATTTGACCGCATTACCAAAACTGACCATATATGCACTTTAATTTGTAAATCTATATACTCGCATAGTAAATCAGCCATATTTTTTATGTCAGGATTCAATGTATAATACAATCATGACAATGGACAGCAAAATTGCAATATAATAACAAAAAATTTTGGTTCGCATAAATTTAAGATACCAGCATGTCCTCATTTTATTCAAAATATTGATACGTAACAAAATTTCAGTAGTTTTGATACCTCCAGCTGACTTGTACAACAAAATTATTTGACCGCATTACCAAAACTGACCATATATGCACTTTAATTTGTAAATCTATATACCCGCATAGTAAATCAGCCATATTTTTTATGTCAGGATTCAATGTATAATACAATCATGACAATGGACAGCAATATTGCAATATAATAACAAAAAATTTTTGTTCACATCAATTTAGGATACCAGCATGTCCTCATTTTATTCAAAATATTGATACGTAACAAAATTTCAGTAGATTTGATACCTCCAGTTGACTTGTACAACAAAATTATTTGACCGCATCCACCAAAACTGACCATATGTGCACTTTAATTTGTAAATCTATATACTCGCATAGTTAATCAGCCATATTTTTTATGCCAGAATCAATGTATAATACAATCATGACAATGGACAGCAATATTGCAATATAATAACAACAAATTTTTGTTCACATCAATTTAGGATACCAGCATGTCCTCATTTTATTCAAAATATTGATACGTAACAAAATTTCAGTAGATTTGATACCTCCAGCTGACTTGTACAACAAAATCATTTGACCGCATTACCAAAACTGACCATATGTGCACTTTAATTTGTAAATCTATATACCCGCATTGTAAATCAGCCATATTTTTTATGTCAGGATTCAATGTATAATACAATAATGACAATGGACAGCAAAATTGCAATATAATAACAAAAAATTTTGGTTCGCATAAATTAAAAATACCAGCATGTCCTCATTTTATTCAAAATATTGATACGTAACAAAATTTCAGTAGTTTTGATACCTCCAGCTGACTTGTACAACAAAGTTATTTGACCGCATTACCAAAACTGACCATATATGCACTTTAATTTGTAAATCTATATACCCGCATAGTAAATCAGTCATATTTTTTATGTCAGGATTCAATGTATAATACAATCATGACAATGGACAGCAATATTGCAATATAATAACAACAAATTTTTGTTCACATCAATTTAGGACACCAGCATGTCCTCATTTTATTCAAAATATTGATACGTAACAAAATTTCAGAAGTTTTGATACCTCCAGTTGACTTGTACAACAAAATTATTTGACCGCATCCACCAAAACTGACCATATATGCACTTTAATTTGTAAATCTATATACCCATATAATTAATCAGCCATATTTTTTATGTAGGGATTCAATGTATAATACAATCATGACAATGGACAGCAATATTGCAATATAATAACAACAAATTTTTGTTCACATCAATTTAGGATACCAGCATGTCCTCATTTTATTCAAAATATTGATACGTAACAAAATTTCAGTAGATTTGATACCTCCAGTTGACTTGTACAACAAAATTATTTGACCGCATTACCAAAACTGACCATATATGCACTTTAATTTGTAAATCTATATACCCGCATAGTAAATCAGCCATATTTTTTATGTCAGGATTCAATGTATAATACAATCATGACAATGGACAGCAAAATTGCAATATAATAACAACAAATTTTTGTTCACATCAATTTAGGATACCAGCATGTCCTCATTTTATTCAAAATATTGATACGTAACAAAATTTCAGTAGATTTGATACCTCCAGTTGACTTGTTAAACAAAATTATTTGACCGCATCCACCAAAACTGACCATATGTGCACTTTAATTTGTAAATCTATATACTCGCATAGTTAATCAGCCATATTTTTTATGCCAGAATCAATGTATAATACATTCATGACAATGGACAGCAATATTGCAATATAATAACAACAAATTTTTGTTCACATCAATTTAGGATACCAGCATGTCCTCATTTTATTCAAAATATTGATACTTAACAAAATTTCAGTAGATTTGATACCTCCAGCTGACTTGTACAACAAAATTATTTGACCGCATTACCAAAACTGACCATATGTGCACTTTAATTTGTTAATCTATTTACCCGCATTGTAAATCAGCCATATTTTTTATGTCAGGATTCAATGTATAATACAATAATGACAATGGACAGCAAAATTGCAATATAATAACAAAAAATTTTGGTTCGCATAAATTTAAGATACCAGCATGTCCTCATTTTATTCAAAATATTGATACGTAACAAAATTTCAGTAGTTTTGTTACCTCCAGCTGACTTGTACAACAAAATTATTTGACCGCATTACCAAAACTGACCATATATGCACTTTAATTTGTAAATCTATATACCCGCATAGTAAATCAGCCATATTCTTTATGTCAGGATTCAATGTATAATACAATCATGACGATGGACAGCAATATTGCAATATAATAACAACAAATTTTTGTTCACATCAATTTAGGACACCAGCATGTCCTCATTTTATTCAAAATATTGATACGTAACAAAATTTCAGTAGTTTTGATACCTCCAGTTGACTTGTACAACAAAATTATTTGACCGCACCCACCAAAACTGACCATATATGCACTTTAATTTGTAAATCTATATACCCACATAGTTAATCAGCCATATTTTTTTATGCCAGAATCAATGTATAATACAATCATGACAATGGACAGCAATATTGCAATATAATAACAACAAATTTTTGTTCACATAAATTTAGGATACCAGCATGTCCTCATTTTATTCAAAATATTGATAAGTAACAAAATTTCAGTAGATTTGATACCTCCAGCTGACTTGTACAACAAAATTATTTGACCGCATTACCAAAACTGACCATATGTAAACTTTTATTGGAAATCTATATACCCGCATAGTAAATCAGCCATATTTTTTATGTCAGGATTCAATGTATAATACAATCATGACAATGGACAGCAATATTGCAATATAATAACAACAAATTTTTGTTCACGTCAATTTAGAATTCCAGCATGTCCTCATTTTATTCAAAATATTGATACGTAACAAAATTTCAGAAGTTTTGATACCTCCTGCTGACTTGTACAACATAATTATTTGACTGCATCCACCAAAAATGACCATATGTTCACTTTAATTTGAAAATCTATTTACCTGCATAGTAAATCAGCCATGTTTTTATGTCAGGATTTAATGTATAATACAATCATGACAAGGGACAGCAATATTGCAATATAATAGAAAAAAATTTTGGTTCGCATCAATTTAGAACATGTAGAATACCAGCATGTCCTCATTTTATTCAAAATATTGACATGTAACAAAATTTCAGTAGCTTTGATACCTCCAGCTGACTTGCACAACAAAATTTTTTGACCGCATCCACCAAAACTGACCATATGTGCTCTTTAAATTGTAAATCTATATACCCGCATAGTAAATCAGCCTTATTTTTTATGTCAGGATTCAATGTATAATACAATCATGACAATGGACAGCAATATTGCAATATAATAACAACAAATTTTTGTTTGCATAAATTTAGGATACCAGCATGTCCTCATTTTATTCAAAATATTGATACGTAACAAAATTTCAGTAGTTTTGATACCTCCAGCTGACTTGTACAACAAAATTATTTGACCGCATTACCAAAACTGACCATATGTGTATTTAATTTGTAAATCTATATACACCATGACGTACGCCCATAGCATTAATCAGTCATATTTTTTATGTCAGGAATCAATGTATTATATAATCATGACAATGGACAGCAATATTGCAATTTAATAACAACAAATTTTTGTTCGCATAAATTTAGGATACCAGCGTGTCCTCTTTTTATTCAAAATATTGATACGTAACAAAATTTCAGTAGTTTTAATACCTCATGCTGACTTGGAAAACAAAACTAGTTGACCAAAACTGATCATATGTGCACTTTTATTTACAAATCTATATACCCGCATACCATTGTACCGAGCGCCTTCATGTCTTCTCCTGGCGCTCCTGTTCACATTTTAGTAGGACCGTAAATGTACACGTAATCAATAATATTGGAAAACTATTAATGCAAAAAATATTCTGATTAAATTGAGAATGTCAGAATTTCATCTATTTATTCATTATAACAGTCAGATCATATATAGGAGTTCATGATGGTGTACGTGTAAAACAAAACTATTATGCCACATCATCAAAGTACCAACACTGACATGTCTGAATTCATTTTTACTATTTACAATGATTTAATAAAAAAAAGTATACGAGGTTCTCTTCTTGGAATCTATTATGTCGGTTGATTGATTTTGTTTATAGTTAAACGTCAAGTGGCAACTATTTCATTAGAGTGCGCATTGAGTATAATTTTAGGATGTCCCATATAAATATCGGCAATGACAAATCTCTCGATAAATCTGACAAATTTGACGAGATTGTTGATAGTTTTACCACACCGTATGCTTACGGACACTGTACAATTTCTGTTAGAATATTTTGCGGGAAATAGAATAGTAAATCCAATGCAAACAAGTTGAATATCAATGAAATATCCATGCAAGTATAAATTTATGCATAAAGTAAAATTTAGGAAGGGACAGGTAAACAACGGGGAACGAAGTAACGTAGACAATGTTGCCGATATCCCGTGATATAAGAATATTGTTCCAATGCGTTGGATAACCCTTCTATCCGCCTTCTAATAAAACAAACTCTGTGTGATCATGGTGATCGTATAGCCATTTTTTATTTATATAAGAATACAAGTATATCAAATAAAAGAGAGCATTTGTATAATATCTAGTAGAGTCTAGCGAGTAAATAATAAATAATATATGTGGAAAAACAATGCGAATGTTGTTTACACATTTTAATCATGCGGAAAGCTCAAGGCTGATATGAAAACTCTTATAACAATAGACAATAGACAATAGACAATATTTTATTCGCACAAACACATTTACATTAAATGGTTATGGCATACAAAATTAAAACAATAAACTGACAATAGTTAAATTGATTATAACGATAATCTGTCATAAGCAGACCTGTCCTCAGGTCTGGTCAATAGCAGACTTGTCCACAGGTCTGGTCAAAAGCAGACCTGTCTTCAGGTCTGGTCAGGAGCAGACCTGTCCACAGGTCTGGTCTGAGGCAGACCTGTCCTCAGGACTGGTCAAAAGCAGACTTGTCCACAGGTCTGGTCTGGGGCAGACCTGTCCTCAGGACTGGTCAAAAGCAGACTTGTCCACAGGTCTGGTCTGGAGCAGACTTGTCGATAGGTCTGCATGCAGCAGTCCTAAAAAAGCAGACCGTAGGTCTGGTCCACCAACGACGAAGTTAACTTGCTTGACTGCTTAAAAATTCTCAAGTTAACTTAGAAAGCAGTCAACAAGTTAACTCTATTAATAAAGTTAACTTTTGTCAAGGTTAGGACCGCACCCATCTGTACTTCCAAGTAACATGCCCTGTATATACCTATCAAAGTCATGGTATTCTCATGGGTAATCATAATAACTCCATCTTCCCAAAAAGAATCCAATTTTGGACAATATGGGAGCATGCAATATATACAGTAGTCAGTTCTAAATGTACTACTCAGACTTAAGTCTCTTTAAAGAGTCTTTTTATGATTAAACTTAGAGAGAGGAAACTAAACAGTTTCCATCTCCTGGGACTGTATAAGGTGTGACCAGAGACATATAATACATGTGACATAATCAATGAAAAGATTTGTTGAGAGTTTGCCATTTGCTACACAAGTAACCAAAATTTCTGAATTCTTGTTTTTGCAAACAAATAAAAATTCATGTCGTATTTAATATCAAAATTATTCCGATCTGTTCCGTTTTTTCAAGGTCACGTTGAAACGTTAAATTCGGCCACCATTAAAAAAAAAATAATCGAACGAGATTTAACGAGAGTGACAAAACTTTTCAAGTGGGTCGTGTAGAGAGAGTTATCGTTCTTTATTCCAAAACGATGCTTCTACCATAAGTGCCAGCTAAAGCTGGCATATTATATAAAATTGATATGTCGTTTTTACAGGATACTGACACCAACTGTAGTATCTCGATGCTAAACTTGTAAGCTGTTGGTAACTGTCTTGCTGTTGAGGAATGTTAAACCGAGACCTGTTGTTGTTTAGCACCATGCTTTGCTAGTTTATCGGCTTGTCCATTACCCCAAACTCCATAGTGTGAAGGGCTTCCATGTAGTACTGTTGTCACAGTTGTTGTTGTATAAAGCTTGATGGAATTGAGGTAGTTTGTCGTTCGTCAAAGCTTGAAGCACAGAGAGGGCACCAGTCAGGAATACTGCTAGAGTTGTGTTATCGATTCTATAATGCTTTTTCAACTTACTTGTATTGTTTGTTAGTATGTTGTATTGTTCAAGTTTAGAGGGAGGTTTGGGATTATGCAACATGTACTATGTTTAACCCCGCCACATTCCGTATGTATGTGTCTGTCCCAAGTCAGGAGCCTGCATTTCAGTGCTTATCGCTTGTTGCTGTGTATGATATTTGTTTTTCGTTCATGTTTTTGTACATTAATTAGGCCGTTATTTTTACCGTTTAAATTGTTTTACATTTGCGATTTCGGGGCTGTTTTCAGCTGACTATTTGGTATTGGCTTACTTCATATTTGAAGGCCGAACGGTGACCTATAGCTGGTAATTTCTTTGTCATTTGGTATATTGTGCAAAATTGTCTCATTTTCAATTATATCACATCTTCATTTTTATATTAGCTAAGCAAATACTTAGGTAATTGTTCAACATTATTGATTCTTAAACAAAAAAATATCAATTAAAATTTGAGCTTTAAAGATAAAGAGCACATACACATTTACTTAATAAATATATTTCGTTTTAATGTAAAGTGCATTACTAATAAATCATTAAAAGCGAGAATAAACCGGTAGCGGTTTAAATGAATGACAATATAATCTGTAAAACTAAATTAGTGTTTCTACTTAATTACAACTGGTTCAAAACAT
This sequence comes from Mytilus edulis, assembly GCF_963676685.1. NCBI lineage: Eukaryota > Metazoa > Mollusca > Bivalvia > Mytilida > Mytilidae > Mytilus > Mytilus edulis. The sequence continues at coordinate 64,844,412 of NC_092351.1, forward strand.
TTAAATTTGACATGATACTTGATCAATTGTAAAATAATCAAAGAAATTATAACTGTTTTTCGTAACATCTATTCTTTTCTTTGTGTCCATAGATGATTTGTATTATCAACATGAATATTCTAAGTACATGAAATTGTGTGTTTATAATCATATAAATAGTTCTCATTATATGAGTCGTGTGTATTCGATACTGTAGTCGACAGTAATATTGCAATGTGAGGGTGCGCGTTTTGAGTGTAGAATATCGTCTGTAATTTTAAATGTCGATTATTATTCGATATGCTTGATGTTCGACCAGCTGTACATATATATGTATCAATTTAGTTTTGGTATAGATTCATTTTCGTATGAGTACGTTGGAGACTATTCGGTACAAATTGCTGTATACGATTGGCTAAAAGCTCCACGTGTAAAAGTCTGAAAATAAAAAGATACTTTATCTACATATATTATATAAAAAGCAACAACAAATTATCAAATTACAGGAAAACACCAAAAGGTCAACATACAATCTTCAACAATAGATAATTATCTTTGCATTGAATCAAGCTGTGAATCTTTGAGTATTGTGATCTCATGGTTATTTTTCATTTTTGTTTTCCTTTTTCAAGAGGAAGAATATAATATATCAATTTTTGATAAAAACTAACCCCCATTTCGAAACAAATTATCAAAATTGTATAAACGTTTTTGTCATATATCACTTTTTTTTAATTGCTATTTGATTTGATTTTGTATAGTTTTAATCTTGAAACAATTTAAACAAACATAATAATCATCAGCAGACATGATTTAATGTATCGAATGCATTTAGTATTTGCTTACATTTAATCATTTTATTTCAACGAATCTAATGTGCCTATTGTCAAGATAGTTTAATTCAACAAACAAGACTATATCAATACGATAAGTAACTTTCATTTAACATATATATATTGTCATTTCGATGGTGTTAGATGTAAATTCAAATCAATCTGTAGATCCTATTGTTCACTTTTAAAAAAGCAACATTGTTTATGCATGTTCATTTATGAGTAATACGGTAACGTTGTCTAGAGCACGCAGAGTTGTTTGGAGATGTTGAGATATAAACACCAGTCTTAAAGGATTCACTCAATGATTAAGATATGAACATTCAATCTGTAGGATTGTTTTCTCTGATTTGTAAGTTTGAAAAATTAACAATAGGATTATCTAAGTTTTAAATGTCCTAATATGTAACATGTATTTATGTAACTACGTAATCAAGCAATACTTGGCATCTGGCCTTTGTTAGTCTTGTAGGATTTTTAATTTTAGTTTCTTTTGTATGATATGGAGTTTACTATGACGTCCATTATCACTGAACTAGTATACATATTTGTTTAGGGGCCAGTTGTAGGATTCCTCCAGGTGCAGGAGTTTCTCGTTGCTTGAAGACGTATTGGTGGCCTTCAGCTGTTGGCCGCCCTCTATGGTAGGGTTGTTATCTCTTTGACAGATTCTCCTTTATCATTCTCAATTTTACAAATAACCATACTCGGGGTTTATTTCGATTCCTTACGAATCACACAAATTTACGGATGCGCAACTTTTACGACCCATTTAATAGTTCTCACAAGCTAAATACTATTTGATAATGATTGTTTTCAGTTAATGCAGTGTCTTTAAACTAAAATTCCACTATGGTTTATCAGTTGTTAAATACGAGCATCTTATAATATATAAATGGATATAAAACATGCTTTTTATGAATATCTACCATTTATTATTTACCTAAACATGACCTTGTTAAGTAAAATAAATGTTTTGCGATCGTAACACGACCGGGGTGAATCCGTGAAAAACCGGAAACACTTGTAAGTATGCGTAAAAACACAGACACCAATAGTTAACTCTTAATAAATAGGCAAAAGACAGCAAAGGTAAATTCACCACAACCTCAATTAAAAAAAGACTTCCAAATAGTAGTCATTGGTCATTAAATGACAGTTGAAATGTTGTTTTCTGTTACTTTTCAGTATGTTTGGTCCCAGAAAGAATTTCAGGAGAAACCACAGTTTATGGTATAATATATTTTACTGATAATGGTTTAACAATCGGGTTTTCACTTTTTTTCAAATTCGGATGAACTATAAAACCGAACTGAAAACCAATATAATGCACTATATTTCTTTTGTTGACGAATTCTTAAAAGAGCGGGAAATAAAGGGATCAGTAGTATTGTACTGTTCAAAAATCTTAAGTCGATAGAGAGAAAATAAAACGGGGTAACAAACCGAGAGATACACACAAAAAGCAAATAGCAGAAAACTAAAATGCAACAAAAACAAACGACAATGCAACATACATAAAAACGAGCTATTAGATAACAACTATTATATTCCTGACTTGGTACAGGGCAGAACAAACTGTTGAATAAAACACTACAACTTTTGTCAAACTAGAATATGACCAGTGAGTAAGTGTAATTGCCAATGAAACAAGCACCACGTGAGTTCAAAAGACTTAGATGTACACACTTATAATTCTCTCAACGGCCTTCATTTATAGTTAAAATCCATACACTCTAGTCTACTATAAATGGCTTCGACAGGCAATTATGGGAAACAAAAGGAACAAGAAATCCAACGCCATGATCAATGACACAAAAATAAAACAAAAAATGCATGGAAGACAGAAACCCTCAACACATCTTTGTATTTAGTAGTTCTAATTGTTAGTTTAACAAATGAATTACAATATTGTCATTAGTTATTTCAAACTTTCCGTAAAAAAAACTTAGGAAATTGTTCCGATTTTTACGGCTTTTCCCATTTCTGTTTTCCCCGTTGTATGATGATTTTGCAAAACAAACCGACTTGAAAATGATAATGTCATAAATCCTTGACGGCATCTTTGAAATGCACTAGATAAACAAATCTTTTTTTATATGTTATTTGTGAGTTTTAGTAGTCAACAAAAGGTAATTAGAATTTTAAATCATTGAAAAGGCACTAGCTGCGAGATATATAAAATATGATTGATTTGTTCAATCATAAATGAAGTGAAATAGTGAAATAATAAATCGTGTTTAGCAGCCAGTATGGTTCAATTTGGACATAATAAGCTTTCGAAACATCAATCATGAATTGTTCACTTGCAAGTGATTAATTTTACATTTTTGAATCCGTATTCACGTGACACTCGAGTTAACCCATTAGCTTGCGATGGATAACGCTTGAATGTTGCATGTTCGATATTAAAAGGAAATGAATGTAAACATTAGAAGTAAAACAAAGATAAACCATTTGATTGGCAGATTCGATCCACATGAACTCATTCTTATACATGTAAAAAAGATAACTAACTTCTTTCTTTAACCTATAAAATGAAATCAAACAGACCTAGGCAAATCTTATTGCACGATTTCCCTATTTTTCTATATAATGTTTATGTTTATGCCGTGTAATGTGACTGTCGTCAGTTTTCGGATGACATCTCAATGGTTTATTAGATGGTCTCTAGACTTAAATACACACGAAGTTTTTTTTAATAAATACATTGTTAACTGTTGAATTCAGATTTTGTAATTTTAATTTGTGTTTTGGTATGCTATAACATCGAATATGAGAATGTTAGTTAAAATCGGTTTAAATCATTTTGAGAGTTAGTTCATCTTTAACAAAATTAAAACGGATAAAGTTTATGTCTAGGCTATACTGAAAACTGAAATGTTGTTTCGTGAGTCTATCGATAAGATTATACAAAGAAGATGTTGCAGGACTTCCAATGATACAACTCTTAAACTTTATTTAAAAAGGTGTTAAAAGTTAACAATCGTAGGCATGACCTTCAACGCGGAGCCTTGGCTCACACCGAAAAGCAAGCTATAATTATCCCAAAATAAATAAACGTTTATCGATTGAAACAGGTTAACCTGCAATTTTATACAAAGTGTCACACCCTACTTCAGTTTGAACTCCGTAGTACATACTAATATATTATTGTATCATTATTTTATGAAGTACTTGAAGCAAAAAGTAAGATAAAAAAAATACTGAACTCAGGGAAAATCACATCGAATATTCCCTTATCACATGGCAATATCAAATGACAAAACACATAAAAAAAGGAATGGACAAGAACTGTCATATTCCTTACTTGGTACATGCATTTTTAATTGTAGAAAATGGTGGATTAAACCTGGTTTATAGTGCTAAACCTCTCATTTTGTTTACAGTTTCATCAAATACCGTTATATTTACAATGATGCTTGAACTAAACAGACATAATAAATAAAATAGTCAAAAAATGGGTACAGCAGTCATTATCGTGTAACAATTTTAAAAGGAACAATTTAACAGACACAAAAACATCTATCTACAAACACATTCGTTGCTTCGCGTGTCTGACGTCAGAAAATTTTATACGTCACTTTTGTATCTTTCAATATTTATACAAACATTTTTTTTTAATTTCACATGGGCAATGTTAGCATACAGGGTTAATGGAAAGTTATGCTTGTATAGATATAAAGCTGGTTTTATTTTTTATCTTTATGACAGCTGGTAAAGGCTGGAAAAATAATGTTACGATTTACGCTGTGAAAGAGAAAGTTACATGGTACTCAGCAAAAGAAGCGATTAACTGCAAGATTAGTCATGGTTTAATCACGAGGACTAATCTTTTGAAAACGTTTGCTGAAAATACACAAGCATCAGATAAGTAGGTGTTATGATTCATTTAAATATTCAATGTATAACATATTTAAATAATTGTCGCAGTCAAAATCACTTACATAAAAAGATTATAAAATTGCAAATACGATTATGCTAGGTTTAATTGGATATAAGTAGATGTGGTATGAGTCACAATGAGACAATTTTCTATCCAAATCACAATTTGTAAAAGAACGAAAAAATATAGGTCAAAGTACAGTCATCAACACCGAATTACAAGTTACAAAGGTCTCAAGAAATTACTAGTTTAAAACCATTGAAACGGGGAGACCGGTGGTGTAATCTATATAAAAAGCGAGAAACACTTATGAACCACAACAACAAACTACAATCGACAACTACTGAACATCAGTTTCCTGACTTAGGTCAGAATAAAACATATGTAGCGTGTTTAAGCGTTTTAGCTACCAAAACTCACCATTACCTGAAACAATAATGTTGCATTACAACATAGAAAGAAACATTATAAAACATTGTAAAATATCTATTGAAATAGCTTAACTAAATCAACAGACATATTAACACAGGTGATCATACACTTAACGAATAAATTTATTATATGACCAAATGTAAAAACTGAATAAAACAAATAAGGTGTTGATAAATACAGATATAACAATACCGTAGTATACCACTGCGAGTTGTTAAATAGTTTCAAAAAGTTAATCATAACTTGAACAAAAGACTTTGCCGCCAAATAGTACGAGAACAGAATTGAAAATGTATATTCATTCTTAACTCTAAACAAATCTTGTATATATAGTAATTAAAAATAGAGAGACAAGGTATAACCACCCCAAATAAGTAAATATGTAGTGTAGTAAAAAAAAATCACTACAAATTACTGAAAGGTAGTTAAATGCCATAAACCATTAAAATGATTACAAAAAACATGCATCAGAGAATAAAATCAATTAAACACTTTCCTGAGATTTAGTATTGTTAACGTCATGAACAGTCAAAGAAGACATGACTTGTGAATAACAAAACAAAAGTATCGACAGGCTGTTTGTAGGACAGTTAGCTTCATTATAGAGAATGAACGTGGATGTGTATGTATACATCCCTTTTGAACAGAAAACAATTAAGGTACGATTTAATTTACTAATGACAAAATCGATATCTGTACCAAATTGAATGTAAACTATATTCAAAGATATAATTACAACATTTGCAAGATAACCGTTACAAGTACATTTGTTTCAAAGATTCGATGAATTTACACGGATCACAAGGTGAATTCCGGGATCTAAGTAGAATATTACCGTTAAATTTAGTGTTCTACCGGTACAGCAACATCATTTAGTTGTATTCGTAAAAATTTTAGTAAAAGTTTTAAGTGAATTATGATAACGAAACATATGACTCGATAATTTACCAGTGATGCATTGATTACGTTCATTAACATCTATGACATCAATTCGCACACGGGCATAACGAACACGTTAGGTTATATACACACCGCATGATAAACAAAACGAGCATAGCTGTTAAAAATTAGAACATTAATGATAAGAGAAATCTGAATAATTCAACGGAGAAATACTATCAAAATAACGGTAAGTATTTTTGAATGTGTCAACCAAATGTAAGAATGACGAAGTTTATAGCAATAAGGGAATTAATCTGCTATTAAAGGGGTATAGTTGGTGCAAATAGGAATGCATACTACCTTTCGATACACTTTATCGCCGAAGCGTACAAATATGTTTCGAGAAAATTTAAAGCTTCGACCATATCTTAAAATTTCCAGTAAGTGTATCGAGCCTACTTTCCTCTTTGGTTACAGAAAAAAAGACTCAAACGAGTTCTATCGACTAAATTTATAATAAGATTTAAAAAAAAATTTTGTTGCAAAGACCATTTTATCAAATATGAAAACACTTCCTTGATTAGATTGGGTTGAAATGTAGTGTAGTGAGTAAAAAAATCATAACAGTCCCCATAATGAAAGGACCATCAAAAGCATGTGTTTTATCTAAAACTTCTAAGTTATACTCTTAAAATAACTAATACCATTATTTTCATAAACTTTATTAAAAGTTGATTACAAGTTCGTTGATAAGGGTCAGGGATGTAGTTGAAAGACAAGCTTGTTTTCGGGAGGCCCCTTAATCAGCATTAACAATCGATAATAGAAACAATCGTAAAAATAATAAGAAATGATACATAGTTTATTATCTGTTTTCTTCAGTTTTGTTATGGAATTTTTTGTCTAGTCAATGTCAATCAAAAATCTATAACTTATAATATTTATTTTACAGTTTAAATGATTCCATCATTTGGATTGGTGCAATCAAATCAGAAAATGATGGACAGCTATATTATTCAGACACGTGTGACCTTATTGATCTGAATCACATAGATCTGCCAAAAGTGCGCGGAAATAGAGAGTGTGTTTTCCTGAACATATCTGTAAAAACAGTGTTGTTCGGATATGACGATTGCATGGCCCTGCATCCGTATTTATGTATATCTTTTAGTAAGTATTATTTTAATTCCCGTTGGGTCATTGACATCATATAAATACTCAACAATATGTTAAAACTAAACAAGTATGAATTGAAGCTTAAATATAGTCAGCAGTATAGTAACATGATCATCGTAGACCTCTACCGATGATGCTAAATGGAATGCCCACGTTGATAATATTGTCTTAAGTACGTCTAAACATATAAATATGCTAAGGAAGTTGAAATATAAACTGAACAGGAAAAATTTAGAAAAACTCTATTTAGTTTTTATAAGACCACTATTTGAGTATGCAAGTGATGTTGGTGATAATATTGGGGTAGGTTATGTCAATAAACTGGAGCAATTACAGCTCCAAGCTGCTAGGATAGTTACGGGGTTACCTATATTCCCATGCTTAATGGTTATTTATGAAGAACTTGGATGGGAAACATTAGCTGAAAGAAAAGAGAGAAGACAAATCCAAATGTTTTATAATATTCAAAATAATAATGTTCCAGAATATTTGTCAAATTTAATTCCAAAAAAAATAATACAAAGTATGACGGTCTAGCCTCTACGCAATGGAAATGACATCATATACCTTCCGCAGACTAGCATTAACTAATGAATCTTTTATTCCATCAACCATACGTCTTTGGAATAATCTTGATGATTCAACTCGTGATTTGGAATCAATTAATAAAGTTAAAACTGAACTAAAAAACCGTTATCCTCAGAGTAATATATTTGTACCGAAGCAATATGAATTTGAAAATCGAAAATTGAATATATTTCTCACCCAACTTCGATGTTTTGCAACTATGATCTATATAGGATCAATATTATTTCTGACCCTTCTTGCCGCTGTGGTGTTAATCGTGAAGATTCCTATCATTTCTTTTTTAAATGTATATTTTATTCAGACATACGAAATAAAATGTTTCAAAGTCTGCGGTGGCTTCAAAATAATTGTAAAATTAACATTGAACTACTAACCTTGGGTAGTTGTCTTCTTTCTCTAGAGCAAAATCAAACCATTTCAAAAATGTCTTCGAGTTTATTAAAAGTTCGGAATGATTTCAAATTGTCTAGATAGTAAACTATGATCGCACACACATCATCATCTAAGTAAAATTATTCACCCTTTTTTTGTCCTTTTTATTTTTCGTTTTTTTAAATTTGTATTTTATTTTTTTCTGTTTCTGTTTTCTAAATATTCATTTATTTATTTATATATATATTTTGTTTTCTGTATTATTATTAATTTTTTTTCTCTGTATTATTATTAATTTTTTTTTCTTCAATTTTCCGTCTTTTGATCCATATTTATATATATATATATATATATATATGCTAAATAGATATACCATTCTATACATGCACATGCTCATACATATATTTTTGTATTATATTGCTATAAATGTTAAATGGAGAAGACTTGTGTCTTATCCAATTTGTACTTAAACAAATAAAATATGTTGAAACTAAACTCAACCTATAAAAGTTCTTACATAAAGATGTGGCAATGCGCAATGTATAAACACGCGTTCACTTCCGGTTGGAATGGATCCCAGCATAAACTATACAATATTGATTGCTGAATTTGTGGTTTAATATCAAAGATCTGAACATTTAATCTTATTGAATGGGTTCTGGCTATTATCCATACAACTTTACAATAACAGTGAGTGCCCCTCGAATAGCATTCCAGTAGTTCATATACGATGCCCTTCCAATAGACAACTTTCGAGTTCGATACATTTCCGTCAAAAACTTTGATTTTAGTGAACATCATTCGTGCGTTTAGGGATATCGTCACTTCCATTCTAATGTTGAGCGAGTGGTTGGAAAACTATAAAGCTATATTGCACGGATTATATGGCAAATTGAATTCTCATAATTGTCTTTCCGCACAGCTGTCATTAGGAAATTATGTACATACATAACAAATATTATTTCTAGTTTATCCTGCACAATGATGATCACTAAGACGCTTGATAAACGTTTATAGTGCAAGGATACAAACGATCCCCTCTATCTGGTAAATGTCGTCACACAGGCGCGCATAATTGACGAGTTTTCTTAGGTAACGGACAAACTTGAAAATTGTCTATAGAGAGACATCAAATATTAACTACTGTTATTTTTAAATCATATAGATCATAGCAAGAAAACATTGAATAAATAAAAATGACTAAAACAATTCAAAAATATTTCCCATAATTACAAATAAAAAGAAAGATACATTCCCAAAAGCGCGGTAAACATAACCTCCACTGTTAATACGTGATTTCCTATTATAGTTGTAAAAGTATAAATAAATAAAACAAACAAGTAGGTTCTTTTACCTAGTATGTCGATAGAATATATGGGTAATTTAGATTGTCACAATGTAAATATAACTGTATTATGAGGCAGGATAAACATGCACAATATAAGTGTTGCTCGAAGCTAAAATGTTGACCTTTTTCTAAATTTATCTGACTCCTCAAACATTTTCGTTAAAGGGATAGTTATACATATTGTGTTGTACTTTTTTTTAGATGAATTCGTTGAACCAGTAGTTATTGAAAACGTTACTGTTCAAGCATACTCCGATCATGATGTTAAAATGATACAAATGGATGACACAGAGGACTGGGAAAGCTGTACAGCCCTCTGCACAAAATCAATGAGATGTATTGCAGCTTTGTTCAGCTGGACGGATATCAATTGCTTTTTGTATTACGATCTGGTCTCAGGAGAATTCGAAAACAAACATGAGTTGTTGATATTGAATGTGACACAAACAACAAAGTTATATCTTACTTCATGGAAAAGAGGTTTGTATTTAAGTTGGAAACTATTATATGTTTACTGGAACATTAACCTTGCATAAAAGTTTAAAACATTCTAAAATCATTCATGCTACCCAGTGTGAAATTCTTATTATTTTCGACTTTTTTTATAATTTTATGCTAAGGAATAGAATAATAATGCTAGCAAGCTATTAGGATAACTTTTTTATTTGGAAGACTATAACCATTACAGGTTGGATGGTTCGAATGACTGCTGTTTAAACGAATACTATAGAATGGACGGTTGAAATATCTAATGCATGCTTGGCATGCTATTATTACTACTGAATAATTACATTAGATGTATGTTTCATTATAATATTTTATTCTGATTGGCTAACTGCACATCACGTGTTATTCCGTAAGCAGTTGCATTGCTCAATACAACTTTTCACTCATAATAACACGTGCTCCAACAATAAAGTGCACAGGTGAATTAAATAATAAAATATATAAAATTCGTATTTTCATGATCATAGCTAAAAAATGTAATTAAAAGTATTGAATGCTTCTTTTTGTAACTTTATAGGGTTGTAAAAGCGTTGACCGTGCGTACATTTTTAGAATGAAGCGCTTCCGCGCTTCATACAAAATGTACTTCGGTCAACGCTTTTACACCCCAATAAATTTACAAAAAGAAGCATTCAATTCTTAAATGATAGACACAAAAAATACTGCTTGCAGTGTTTTCATCATCATGTATATAAACATTGTGATAAATAATCATGCTACATTATCAATTTAGTACGACGATCTTATCACCTCGTGTCCTAATTAGCATATAATTTGTTTGACACATGCGCACAAATGTACTGTTATTTTCTCATTATTTTCACTGTTATTCTAATAAAATATAAACATTTTAGCAGCTTACATAAACTGTTATCATATATCTTTTATCAAACAAAATGTATTTACCCTGCTTTAAGGGGAGGCAATAAAATCGAGAACAGCAATACCTGTTTAGGTATTTTCGAAAAATACTGTTTTGTCCTGTAAGAATCGAAATAACGCTCAGTGAATTTAGTGCAGTTTTTTTTCTTCTTGATATTAAGTAATGTATAATTTCAATGTGTATGTGTATGCGTATATACCTTTTTTTTTTTAGTTTTCTTTGAAATAATAGAAACTGGAGGCATTGAACCCTTACTCAACGACAGAAACTTTAAATGTATGTTACTTATATAAGCTATAATTGAAACTCGTTAAAATCGATTGCTTTGTACACGTATGTTTATGTTATGATTTATAATATTGAAAAGTTAAATTGATTCGTCTGCTGTTTTAATATTTTGTATTTTTTTGCGAACAATCATTAGAAATTGTGTAACTGCATGCAAATAAAATGAACGATTTAGAACTTAACAAAAACAGTGACCAATGGTCAAATATGAAAAAGGCAAACGATATGTTAAGGGCATATGATACAGTAACAGTGGAGTTTATAACGTCGTTTACGTAAAAGGGTACTTTTTACGACGTCAAAACGTGTCTTATTAGGAAAATATGTATATTTCCACTGATTTTAAGCATTAGCAAATTTTTGTAACGGCATCACAGTAAAATCAAAACTTTTTTGTATTTCCTTGAGAGCCATAGACGCCAACATAAACCATATACAAACATACCCTTCTTAAAGAGAGGGGGTTGAAACATTCCAACATGGGAATCTTTAAATATAATCTTGAACGTGTTCACTATATCATGTATGCAAATGACATTAACCAAATGAAACTATAATTGTGTTAATTATATTTACAAAACAGGTTTTGATAATTCTACTGAGACTACAACTGAACTAGTACCAAGTAAGTATAAATAAGAGTAAGTAATGTAGCTCTGCGGTAAATAAAGACATAGCAATCACACTGCATCTTTCATTGACATTTTGCAAACTATTGTGTATCCATATATTAATGAAACCGAAACCGAGAGATTTAAAAAAAAAATAATCTCAATGTCAATACGTTTCAAAATGCACAAATAGGAACATCAAATGAATATCGAATAAAAAAAAGAGGCATAAAAAATCAAAGGCATGCGTGCACTAGATTGTATCTTTTATGGTATATGATACATATAATCATATAAAACGTTTTTCAATTGTTGATAAATAACTTCTACTAATATGCATTGTACTAAACATCGGAATCATCTATATATACGCCTGTTTACGGGACTTGTAAATTTAAAGTATTTCGTTCTTCTGTCCGTCATTCCGATGTCAACACTTATATATTGTTTTCTACTTTGGACGGTTATAGCATTTTCTTCTTTCAAAATTCAAGACCCAAGCTTAGTTAAAATTGAGGTAGCCTCAAAAGTACAAAACTATTGATGTTTTGTATTCATTAGATAACGAGGATTTTGATTGGTTAATGTTTTCACAAAAGATAAATATTTTAAAATTGTCAATTTATAATTCAAGAACGAGAGTATGTATGAAATATTTTGTTGGAGTGAGTATCATAACAAATGAGTGTATTAATTTTAAGGAAATATTTCTTTTTTATAATTAATATTCATTTCAATGTGACATCGAAGATAGACGTGTAATACACCAATGCATAATATAATTTAATGCAGATTAACGACATAACAAGAAGATAAGGTGAAAAAGACGACCTTAAAATTAGCGAAAATTCAAGCTCATTTTCATTTTCAACGGGTACATTGTTTTTATTAAGCGGTTTTTCTTTCTCTCTCCAGGGCCAAGTGGAGAAGACTTCATAAGTCTGTTTGACTTGTGTCTTATCCAATTTGTACTTATACAAATAAAATATGTTTACACTAAAGTGATTGCAAATAACCCTAAAATGAAAATTAACAATTATATAAATATCAAAGAATGTACTTTACAGGGTATGCTACTATAATCATGATAATTTTGAAAAACAAATATAGAAAAAGTATAAATAGACAATAAAAGTGCATTGACTTGACATATCAACGATGAGGCTTAGAAACGGGGAAATGCGAGGCTATGCCGAGCTATTTCCCCGTTTCGGACCGAATCCTTATATCGTTGATATGTCAAGTCAATGCACTATTATTGTCTTTAAACTGCAATCTGAAAAAAAAAAAGAAAAAAAAACGTTTTCAATTGTTGTTTAATGTGCTAATGATATTTATTTGATTTAAATATTGTGAAAAAAATCCCCGTTAATAAGGCCTCATATCATGCAGGTGGAGAAATAAACAACATGATGAAATGTACATTTCCTGTTGAAACTCGCGATCGACGGTGAACGAATTCGTTTTTGAATATGGACTAAAATATCAGCATTAAACATAAGACATAATGAGTGATAGGTTGCAAACAAAAAATATTAAAAAGTGAAATATTTGTTTCCAAAAATTATCAAAGAAACAAGTTTGAGTCGTTCCACGCATCGTTGTATACATTGGAAACAAGAAAAGGTAAAAGAGGTCGTATGAATAATTAAATATGATTTCGCAAATTCTATTTAACTATTCATGAGAAAAAGTGATATCGGGTCAGTGACTGTATATGACATAGAAATATACAGTCAACGCATTTTGACTGCTCAAATAGAACGAGTACAGTATAATATAATTTATTGAAAACAATATAGATTTTATTTTGAATAGTGACGACGACAACACTAGAATGTACATGCACACTGAATGAATGCAGAAGTTTTAAAACCTCAATAGAAATACTCGAAATGATAGAGAATATAAAGAGGGACTTATATATTGATGAAAAACAATTATCATCAACAAAAAGAAGACTGACATCAGCAGAGGATCCTCGAACTTCATCACAATATATTGGACTTTTTGGTGTAGTCATTCTAACGTCTGTTATACTCGCAATTGTCTTAGCCGATGTTCCAAGGTTGCTAAGTTTCTTTAAGAATTCAAGCATCAACAAGATACATGATCACTTGGAATCTTGAAATACTTTACACTGGATTATTTTGTCGTGTCCATAATAAAAGTTTATTTCATAATAGATTTGATGCTGCTTCTGGTGCATGTTCAACAAACAATGAATATTATGGTTTATGTTGTTATACCTTTTGTATAAAATAATTCATTGAATATTCCATATTAAATTTAGCTGTTATACTTTTGCAATATTATGATACGGGTTCCGCTACTCATCAGTGACGCTAAAATAAAAAAAGTTATAAATCCAAACAAGTACAAAGTTGATTGAGGTCTGGAGCAGGTTTGTCAGTAACTGATATTAATAGTCATTTGTTAATTTGTGTATCGTATTATTTGTAAAGTCGTCTTTTACACAGATTGAGTTATTCCCCTTTTAACGTGTAGTGATAAATACTCTCATCGATTGAAAGAGTCGATAGATTGTACAGAACGGTATGCTTTCAACTCCTTAACTATCTATATATATATATATCAAACGTCTGAATAATAGTCAACGATTTTTCCCACTTGGGAGCTGGATCGTTACAAGTAACGATACATGTACACAATAAAATAAATTATATAAACGCCTAAAAAGTGTACATAACAACACCAATGATATAAAATGGAACTATAAATGTAATTATTTATAAATATTTCGGATAACAGATATCCTTCGTCAGTCAGATTCTGATGTTAAATTAATCATCTTTAAGTCTTCTTAGATTAAGCTTTTACTAAATCTTGAAATTTATACAATAAAAAAGGCAAACCGAACATCAGTTAAGACGCTTGCACCATTCTAAAAATTTGTTGAATATGACATAGGTTATATGACTAATTACATCAGAGAGTTCAAATATATGCTTTAAATAAAAATAATAATATAATGTGCGATGTGAACTAGCACAATTTTAAAGCTTTAACGGTGTCGATATTATGATGTTACAAGAAAGATTGCGTCAATAAGAATTCCAAATAAACAGCACTGAACTGTCTAAATTTCTAAATATTTCAGATTTGACAACTGTAGTGTAGTTACATTAGAGTCTGCGATGTTTAAAACAAACGGCCGTTAAAATATAATAACAAATTTTGACTAAAGTAAAATAGTTCAAAATGGCTTGGTACTTATACATCCCTCAAAAATTTAAGCAATATAAATTGTTATATTTGTAGCAGACAGAGTTATTAGTTAATTTTTAGCTCCCTTTGGTAAAACTCTAAATTTCATATTTTATGTATTTCATTGTTAATTAATTTACATGAAACTTGTTAAGGATATATTTGATAAATTACATAGCTTTTGCCATTTTAATTCATTGGTTAAAAATATTTATTTAAATTGTAAAGTTTAATATTTGCATCGTTGCAAATTCTTTGGTTACCTTCTGTGAGAAATTTATATATTTTATATAACTAGTTTTAGATTCTTGTTTTGAATCCTCTAAGGACTGATATTCAGTCCAACCAAGGAAAGCCAGGCTTTCCAACCAAGCATCCATTAGGTTAGTGCATTTGCTACATGCCTCCATATTACTGGTTTATTTGAAGTCATTGAATGCTCCAATGCTACACTTTTGGCTTTACATAATAAAAGTTGTGCTTTGTTGAATAAATTATATATTGTTTTCAGTTTATGGTTTTCATGTACTTAGATATATTATACTGCGTCACTTTTGGCATCAGTCGTTTTCCACACACATCAGTTTACAAACTAGAATTAGCTGTGGTCCGCATCCCCGAATCTTAGGCAGAATTGTTCCTGCTACATTTGGTAGTGCGGGTGGGGTGCGGAGTTATAAAGCAACTTTTTCTGGTTTGTAACTGATCAAAATTATAAGAAATAGAGCAGACATTTGAGTCAATGCTTGGTGCCACTGGATATGACAGTCCTAATCAGAGCAGTTTTGAATAGTTATTTCTGGGGTACTTTATTTTCATAGTTTGGTTTATTTTGTAAATGTTTATTCAGTTATGATTAGGTTTGAAGAAAAACCTTGTTTGTTTGATGGTATCAGCATCGATATTACAGATTATTTTGTTCATTCTCACAAGGAAGCTATTAAATCAAGAGTTCCAAATGGTGAAGTTGAAATCATCCCTTCGTAAATTTTACGGACGCCATCACGAGTTGGTTGACCGTTATGGAATAACCGTTTCACAAATGATATCGGATATGTTCCTTACGTCGTAACTACAATCCCCTTCCCTTTCATGAATATGACCTACCGAATTAGACTATTTACCGGATTTGTAATCACTTAAGCAACACGACGGGTGCCACATGTGGAGCAGGATCTGCTTACCCTTCCGGAGCACCTGAGATCACCCCTAGTTTTTGGTGGGGTTCGTGTTGTTTATTCTTTAGTTTTCTATGTTGTGTCGTGTGTACTATTGTTTTTCTGTTTTTATTTTTTATTTTTAGCCATGGCGTTGTCAGTTTGTTTTAGATTTATGAGTTTGACTGTCCCTTTGGTATCTTTCGTCCCTCTTTTGAGACAGTTTCTCTTTGGAATCAGTGGAATGAATTTGAGATGGCATGTCAGTTGATAATGAATTTGAGAGGTGATGCTCAAACTATTTTACGTTTCTTAAAGAGGCCACAGTTGTATAATTATGACTGCTTGAAAAATGTTCTCATTCAGAGGTTCAATCCTAAGGAGAGGAAGGCATATTTTAAATTTCAACTGCGAGTTTGCAGTTTGATGAAAAATGAAACGATTTCTGATTTTGGTCAGCGTTTTAAGATACTAGCTCACAAGGCTTATCCTGATAATTTTTCCGATTTGGATTCGTATTTTACTGACTTATTTACATCATGTTTGGATATTGAGATGGCTAAATTTGTCACTTTTAAGCATCCTCATAGTTTAGATGAGGCTTTATCACTAGCTATTGAATATGAAGCTGTTCATTTTTCTGGTGATCGTGAGATTATTGATGAGACAGAAAGTACAGTTTGTTGTAATACTGTTCACACGAGTTTTGAAACTTTAATTAGTATATTGAGGAGGCGATTGAGGTCACGAAGGAAACATAAACCTAAGAGGTGTTTTAAATGTCATCAGTTAGGTCATGTCAGGTCTAAGTGTTCAAATGCGTCTTTTATAGCTCATGCTAGAGATGACAGGTCTGCAGATACTCAAGTCAAGCCCTCAGCATTAGACGGTATGTTGAAGAACGATTGTTGTAGTTCAGATTGTGTTACCTTTGTTTAATGTTTGTTTTTACATTGTGTTGTAAATATATAGTTTTAACTTATATTTATTTCAATATACTCATAGGTGTCACACGCCTCAATTTCGGCTGTTTGGTTTTTCTTTTTCCAAGAGAGGGATGTTACACATCCCAACTAGTTTTATTTTTCATTTTCATTACTGGCTTTAATTATGGCTGATCTTCTGTGTAGTTTAAAGTGTAGACTGTTAGCTAGTATTGAGTAGGAATTGGTTTGTTTTATGAGTTGTTGCTCGTTTGTCTGGATTGTAAACTCTAGCTAAATATTCAGTATTTAGGGAGTTTATGAGAGTCCGACTTCTTGACTTTTGTCATGGCAGAAACCAATAGAGTGAACGTTAAGCTTTGAGCTAGGAACACTTCTAGCTCATACAGATGGATCTGATCCATTATTTAGAAACCTGCACAAAATTGGGCATCGTCCATTTTATTTTGAGAACCTTGCACAAAAGATGGACATCGTCCAACTTTATTTTGAGAACCTTGCATATAGATGGACCCGATCCATCTCCGGTGGCACAACGTCTGTGTTACCGTTATCAACAACGTTGGAATGCAGTTAAAGAACCCGGTGGTACACGTCAAATGTGCCACTGTGAGATCAACATTGGTGGACATTGCCTGGTATAACTTTTCATGTTGGATTTCAACCGTTAGCTGTGCCTTATCCTATATGCCGTTCCACTGATTCTGAAGCCTACTTACAAAGAAGACCTCAAGTTGCGTCCGTTATCCTTTGAAACTGATGCCGATGTTTGTTTGTGTATGCGGTAACAGTGACATTTATCTAAAAGTGATAGTTTTACATTTGCTTGAAAGACATTTAATCTGATGAACGTTGATGGACTTTTGTTAAATTTCACCGTCAAATGTTATTTCATATACATTTGTTTTCAAAGGGAGGAGGAGGGTATCAGAATGGTGTTGCGGTCTCTTTGAACATTCTCGTGATTCATCTTTAACTGATGTATTTTGGATTTAATGTTTGATCCTGACATTTGGATTTGCGTGCGTATTGATGCAGATACATGAATTCGATAGACATTTCAGTTTGCAGACTTTAATTGATGAAATTTTTCGTTTGTCTTAGGGGGGGAGGAATGTAGCAGACAGAGTTATTAGTTAATTTTTAGCTCCCTTTGGTAAAACTCTAAATTTCATATTTTATGTATTTCATTGTTAATTAATTTACATGAAACTTATTAAGGATATATTTGATAAATTACATAGCTTTTGCCATTTTAATTCATTGGTTAAAAATATTTATTTAAATTGTAAAGTTTAATATTTGCATCGTTGCAAATTCTTTGGTTACCTTCTGTTAGAAATTTATATATTTTATATAACTACTTTTAGATTCTTATTTTGAATCCTCTGAGGACTGACATTCAGTCCAACCAAGGAAAGCCAGTCTTTCCAACCAAGCATCCATTAGGTTAGTGCATTTGCTACATGCCTCCATATTACTGGTTTATTTGAAGTCATTGAATGCTCCAATTCTACACTTTTGGCTTTACATAATAAAAGTTGTGCTTTGTTGAATGAATTATATATTGTTTTCAGTTTATGGTTTTCATGTACTTAGATATATTATACTGCATCACTTTTGGCATCAGTCGTTTTCCGCACACATCAGTTTACAAACTAGAATTAGCTGTGGTCCGCATCCCCGAATCTTAGGCAGAATTGTTCCTGCTACATATTCAACAGATTTATTTTAGAGATGAGTAAGGAAAAGAAATAGAAACGGAGACTGTAATAATAAGTAATATAACCCAGATGTGAAGCCCTGCATGGTGTCGAACTACATCTTTTCATTTATCCCATTTGGTGCCAAAGTTGTTAATTTTCTTATCCAAAATCTTTCCCGAGTAAGTCTATCCTCCCTAGACCAAGCAGAGTTGTGGTCAATGATAGTAATGGTCAGTCGATTGAGATCTGCCTTAGTGTGGCCAGGGGATCTCAAATGTCGACTAAGAGGGAGGTCTGGCTTGCATTGGTAGTCGCTACGATGACCGTTCATGCGTTTGTGAAACGGCTGTTCTGACTCGCCTACATACTGTTTACCACATTTACACTGTAGGAGATACACAACATTTGTAGTCTTGCAATTAACATTGCAAAATATGGTGTATTCTGTACCAGTAGAGTGACTGTTAAAAGTCTGGGTATCCAGTATTTGTTTGCAAGTCAGACATCGTTTGTTTCCACAATCCTTACAAGAGCTCACTGACAAAGATCCTGCTTGAGAGGATAACTCAGCTCTCACCAGCAAGTCTTTAAGGCTTTTGGGCCTACGGGAAGCCAGTACAGGTGGCTCGGGAAAGATATTGGATAGTTTAGGATGTTTTTCGATATCTTTCCAACTTTCGCGGATAAGGTGAGACAAGTTGTCAAATTTTGGATGGTATTAAAAGTCAACACAAAAGTTCACATCGCACACTATTATTTTTATTTAAAGCATATATTTGAACTCTCTGATGTAATTAGTCATATAACCTATGTCATATTCAACAAATTTTTAGAATGGTGCAAGCGTCTTAACTGATGTTCGGTTTGCCTTTTTTATTGTATAAATTTCAAGATTTAGTAAAAGCTTAATCTAAGAAGACTTAAAGATGATTCATTTAACATCAGAATCTGACTGACGAAGGATATCTGTTATCCGAAATATTTATAAATAATTACATTTATAGTTCCTTTTTATATCATTGGTGTTGTTATCACTACAAACTCCTCAGAGTCTGAATTGACCAGTTTTTGTGCTCGACCAGTAAATTCAAGCACACATTTTACTCGACTAGTCTCGACATTGTCTCGACTGTACTTAACTGTACTTAAGTGTACTCGACTAGGTCTCGACTTTACTTAATTAGTCTGATTCAGTACTTGATGATCTTTGTGTAGTCTGAAATGGTCTTGACCAAGGCTCGACCTGTCTCGACCTGTCTTGACTAGTCTCAACCTGTCTCGACTAGTCTCGACTCGGTCTCAACCAGTCTGGACCTGTCTCTACTAGTCTTGACCTTCAAATTTAGTTTATACTGGTGTAAATCAGCCCATCTAACTAAATTAAATATTGATCTCACAAAATTCAAGCTTATTAGGTTGTTTGATTTATTGCTGTGAAATGAAAGAATTTAATTTTACAATATGTAAAAAAAAATGATTATATAAAAATTCAGATAGGCATCTTTAATTTTTTTTATAACTTTTTGAAATCAACTTGGATTTTCATCAAACTATGCAGATATCTTAGATATATATCAAGCTTATTGAATCCCATTTCATTTAGTTTTTTGTTGTATTGCTGTAAAATTTAAGAATTAAAGTAATTTTGGTAAAAAAAGGCTAGGATTTGCAATTCGGACAAAATAGAGATAGTACACTTTAATTTTTTTAATAACTTTTTCAAATCAACTTGGATTTTCATCAAACTATGCAGCTATCTTACATATATATCAAGCTTACTGAATCCCATTTCATTTAGTTTTTTGTTGTATTGCTGTAAAATTTAAGAATTAAAGTAATCTTGGTATAAAAAGCTAGAATTTGCAATTCGGACAAAATAGAGATAGTACACTTATAATTTTTTTTAAACTTTTTCAAATCAACTTGAATTTTCATCAAACTATGCAGCTATCTTACATATATATCAAGCTTACTGAATCCCATTTCATTTAGTTTTTTGTTGTATTGCTGTAAAATTTAAGAATTAAAGTAATCTTGGTAAAAAAAGGCTAGGATTTGCAATTCGGACAAAATAGAGATAGTACACTTTATTTTTTTTAATAACTTTTTCAAATCAACTTGGATTTGCATCAAACTATGCAGTTATCTTACATATATAACAAGCTTACTTAATCCCATTTCATTTAGTTTTTTGTTGTATTGCTGTAAAATTTAAGAATTAAAGTAATCTTGGTATAAAAAGGTAGAATTTGCAATTCGGACAAAATAGAGATAGTACACTTTAATTTTTTTAATAACTTTTTCAAATCAACTTGGATTTTCATCAAACTATGCAGCTATCTTACATATATATCAAGCTTACTGAATCCTATTTTATTTAGTTTTTTGTTGTATTGCTGTAAAATTTAAGAATTAAAGTAATCTTGGTATAGAAAGCTAGGATTTGCAATTCGGACAAAATAGAGATAGTACACTTTAATTTTTTTAATAACTTTTTCAAATCAACTTGGATTTGCATCAAACTATGCAGTTATCTTACATATATATCAAGCTTACTGAATCCCATTTCATTTAGTTTTTTGTTGTATTGCTGTCAAATTTAAGAATTAAATTAATCTAGGTCAAAAAAGCTAGAATTTGCAGTTCGAACAAAATAGAGATAGTACACTTTTAAGCTTTTTAATAACTTTTTCAAATCAACTTGGATTTTATTAAAACTATTTAGCTACCTTGGTGATCTTACTAAATCCCAGGTTGTTATGAAGTTTTAAAATATTTTTTTGTCAAATTTAATGACATGACACTATACATGATTTAATTACATTAGTACACATGAGTTTTACAGGTAAAAAGAAAGCCCTACTTTTCTTAAACTCCTGTATTACTTATCTAGTGAATTAAAAGCCCAGCGATTTAGATTTAACAGGATGTTGCAACTTTGAATAAATGTTATTTAGAATTTAAAACTCTTTGGTAGATGTGACCTTTTTAATAAGTTTGCCCCAAGCAGAAGGTATTGCTTTATAAATCACCACAAATCAGAAGAACTATTTTAATAATTTCTAATGTTTCATCCCTTTTTGATATATTTATATAGTGTATATCAAAAGGAATAAAACATTAAAGGAATTATATTAATATTTTATATATACTTTTTTCCCAAATTATGAGAAAAGATATATTTCTAATATCGTAGCTTTTTGACCTAGGTTAATTAAATTCTTAAATTTGACAGAAATACACCAAACAAAATAACAACCTATGATTCAGTAAGATCAATATATTGCAAAGATATTTGTAGAGTTTGATGAAAATCTAAGTTGATTTGAAAAAGTTATGAAAAAAATTAAAGTGTACCATCTCTATTTTGTCAAAACTGCTAATTCTAGCTTTTTTTTACCTAGATTAAATTAATTCTTAAATTTGACAGCAATACAACAAACTTTATAACAACCTGGGATTCAGTAAGAAGAATACATTACCAAGATAGCTATATAGTTTC
Organism: Mytilus edulis; assembly: GCF_963676685.1. Taxonomy (NCBI): domain Eukaryota; kingdom Metazoa; phylum Mollusca; class Bivalvia; order Mytilida; family Mytilidae; genus Mytilus; species Mytilus edulis. The sequence goes on from NC_092351.1 coordinate 64,866,734, forward strand.
AATAAAATCCAAGTTGAATTTAAAAAGTTATAAAAAAAATTAAAGTGTACTATCTCTATTTTGTTTGAACTGCAAATTCTAGCTTTTTTTACCTAGATTAAATTAATTTTTAAATTTTACAGCAATACAACGAAAAACTAAATGAAATGGGATTCAGTAAGCTTGATATATATGTAAGATAGCTGCATAGTTTGATGAAAATCCAAGTTGATTTGATAAAGTTATTAAAAAAATTAAAGTGTACTATCTCTATTTTGTCCGAATTTCAAATCCTAGCTTTTTATACCAAGATTAATTTAATTCTTAAATTTTACAGCAATACAACAAAAAACTAAATGAAATAGGATTCAGTAAGCTTGATATATATGTAAGATATCTGCATAGTTTGATGCAAATCCAAGTTGATTTGAAAAAGTTATTAAAAAAATTAAAGTGTACTATCTCTATTTTGTCCAAATTGCAAATCCTAGCTTTTTATACCAAGATTACTTTAATTCTTAAATTTTACAGCAATACAACAAAAAACTAAATGAAATGGGATTCAGTAAGCTTGATATATATGTAAGATAGCTGCATAGTTTGATTAAAATCCAAGTTGATTTGAAAAAGTTATTAAAAAAATTAAAGTGTACTATCTCTATTTTGTCCGAATTGCAAATTCTAGCTTTTTATACCAAGATTACTTTAATTATTAAATTTTACAGCAATACAACAAAAAACTAAATGAAATGGGATTCCGAGTAAGCTTGTTATATATGTAAGATAACTGCATAGTTTGATGCAAATCCAAGTTGATTTGAAAAAGTTATTAAAAAAATTAAAGTGTACTATCTCTATTTTGTCCGAATTGCAAATCCTAGCTTTTTATACCAAGATTACTTTAATTCTTAAATTTTACAGCAATACAACAAAAAACTAAATGAAATGGGATTCAGTAAGCTTGGTATATATGTAAGATAGCTGCATAGTTTGATGAAAATCCAAGTTGATTTGAAAAAGTTATTAAAAAAATTATAAGTGTACTATCTCTATTTTGTCCGAATTGCAAATTCTAGCTTTTTATACCAAGATTACTTTAATTCTTAAATTTTACAGCAATACAACAAAAAACTAAATGAAATAGGATTCAGTAAGCTTGATATATATGTAAGATAGCTGCATAGTTTGATGAAAATCCAAGTTGATTTGAAAAAGTTATTAAAAAAATTAAAGTGTACTATCTCTATTTTGTCCAAATTGCAAATCCTAGCCTTTTTTCACCAAAATTACTTTAATTCTTAAATTTTACAGCAATTCAACAAAAAACTAAATGAAATGGGATTCAATAAGCTTGATATATATCTAAGATATCTGCATACATGTAGTTTGATGAAAATCCAAGTTGATTTCAAAAAGTTATAAAAAAAATTAAAGATGCCTATCTGAATTTTTATATAATCATTTTTTTTTTACATATTGTAAAATCAAATTCTTTCATTTCACAGCAATAAATCAAACAACCTAATAAGCTTGAATTTTGTAAGATCAATATTTAATTTAGTTAGATGGGCTGATTTACACCAGTATAAACTAAATTTGAAGGTCAAGACTAGTCGAGACAGGTCCAGACTGGTTGAGACCGAGTCAAGACTAGTCGAGACAGGTCGAGACTAGTCAAGACAGGTCGAGACAGGTCGAGCCTTGGTCAAGACCATTTCAGACTACACAAAGATCATCAAGTACTGAATCAGACTAATTAAGTAAAGTCGAGACCTAGTCGAGTACACTTAAGTACAGTTAAGTACAGTTGGGACAATGTCGAGACTAGTCGAGTAAAATGTGTGCTCGATTTTACTGCTCGAGCACAAAAACTGGTCAATTCAGACTCTGAGGAGTTTGTAGTGTATGTACACTTTTTAGGCGTTTATATATATATATATATATATATATATTTCTGTGTGTCATGTTATGACGATTTTAATGCAGTATTAGTTCAGTCTCCGTGGATCAACCACCCTGTAAATTTCTAATATCTTGAAAAGTGACAAATCCCCAGGTCTTAACCATATACATCTTTCTATATATCTATAATACTAAAATTACGAGGTCCAATTTGTCAGCCGTCATCACGTAAGAATGACGAATCAAAGAATACAACTTTATGTATAACTAATATAGTACAAATTAAGGTGTAGAATAAAAATTACACCACTCCAGGCACTTTTGTTTTCCACGTAATTAATATTGCCAATAATTAAGAAGTTCCGGGTCGAGTCCGATACCGATGCCAACAGTATATTCACCTGTTACCTATTACCTTATTTTGTACGTTCTGCATCTGACAGGCGCACCACCAAACGGTGTATTTATGATTATGCTATATACACGGGTCATAATCACAGTGTTCAACTGTTGACACTACTAAATTCAATCATTGTCAAATTGTAACCTATTGTAGTATTTTAATCAGTAAGACTTTCTAAGATAACAATACGAATACTAAAAATCTGGACTAAAAATAAGGCGTATAGGTACAGTTTTCAATTTGTTAGCGGGCATGACGTAAAACAGCGAATCAAGAATTCAACTTTATTTATAACTAATATAGGACAATGCTGTTGATTAAAAAATACTCAATTCCAGGACCTTTTGTTTTCCAAATAATTAATATTACCAATAATTGATAAGTTCCAGTTCGACGGGTTCAGACAGAAAGATTTGAAAGCTGTGTATCTTATAATCGGCATGACTATATCAGATGAAAATACTAAATTATACTAAAATAAGGCTTGCGCATAGTTATATACTTTAATTCACTCACGGACCTGCGAAATCACGGGTGTGTTCTAGTATAATACTAAAATAACGAGGTCCAATTTGTCAGCCGTCATCACGTAAAAACGACGAATCAAAGAATTCAACTTTATATATAACTAATATAGTACAAAGGTGTAGATTAAAAATTACACCACTCCAGGCCCTTTTGTTTTCCAAGTAATTAATATTGCCAATAATTAAGAAGTTCCGTGTCGAGTCCGATACCGATACCAATAGTATATTCACCTGTTACCTATTGCCTTATATGTACGTTCCGCATCTGACAGGCGCACCACCAAACGGTGTATTTAGGATTATGCTATATACACGGGTCATATTCACAGGGTTGACACTACTAAATTCGATCACTCATTGTCAAATTGTTACCTATTGTAGTATTTTAATCAGTAAGACTTTCTAAGATAACAATACGAATACTAATCACAGGGCTGACACTACTAAATTCGATTAATTATTGTCAAATTGTTACCTAGTGTAGTATTTTAATCAGTAAGACTTTCTAAGATAACAATACGAATACTAAAAATCTGGACTAAAAATAAGGCGTATAGGTACAGTTTTCAATTTGTTAGCGGGCATGACGTAAAACAGCGAATCAAGAATTCAACTTTATTTATAACTAATATAGGACAATGCTGTTGATTAAAAAATACTCAATTCCAGGACCTTTTGTTTTCCAAATAATTAATATTACCAATAATTGATAAGTTCCAGTTCGACGGGTTCAGACAGAAAGATTTGAAAGCTGTGTATCTTATAATCGGCATGACTATATCAGATGAAAATACTAATACTAAAATAAGGCTTGCGCATAGTTATATACTTTAATTCAGTCACGGACCTGCGAAATCACGGGTGTGTTCTAGTATAATACTAAAATAACGAGGTCCAATTTGTCCGCCGTCATCACGTAAAAACGACGAATCAAAGAATTCAACTCTATATATAACTAATATAGTACAAAGGTGTAGATTAAAAATTACACCACTCCAGGCCCTTTTGTTTTCCAAGTAATTAATATTGCCAATAATTAAGAAGTTCCGTGTCGAGTCCGATACCGATACCAATAGTATATTCACCTGTTACCTATTGCCTTATATGTACGTTCCGCATCTGACAGGCGCACCACCAAACGGTGTATTTAGGATTATGCTATATACACGGGTCATATTCACAGGGTTGACACTACTAAATTCGATCACTCATTGTCAAATTGTTACCTATTGTAGTATTTTAATCAGTAAGACTTTCTAAGATAACAATACGAATACTAATCACAGGGCTGACACTACTAAATTCGATTAATTATTGTCAAATTGTTACCTAGTGTAGTATTTTAATCAGTAAGACTTTCTAAGATAACAATACGAATACTAAAAATCTGGACTAAAAATAAGGCGTATAGGTACATTTTTTAATTTGTTAGCGGCCAGACGTAAAACAGCGAATCAAAGAATTCAACTTTATTTATAACTAATATAGGACAATGCTGTTGATTAAAAAATACTCCATTCCAAGACCTTTTGTTTTCCAAATAATTAATATTACAAATAATTGGTAAGTTCCAGTTCGACGGGTTCAAACAGAAAGATTTGAAAGCAGAGAAAACTGTGTATCTTATAATCAGCATGACTTTATCAGATGGCAATAATAATACTGAAATAAGGCTTGCGCATACTTATAGTTATATACTGTAATTCAGTCACGGAACCGCGATATCACGGGTGTGTTCTAGTATATTTATATATTTCTGTTCATCATTTACGAATATTTGAATGATATTTAGGGTCAGTCCGCAGGGTTTCCCACGAAAATGAGTTTATATCTTGTAAATAATTGAGATCTCTATCCCTAAACTATATAAATACCAGCTGACTGTCATGCCACAAAAATTTGATTGATGTATAGAGTCAGTCTCCTTAGGTCCCTCCATATCAAATGATCGCATGTCTCGTAAATGGCCGAGATTCCCACCCCTTAATCATCTATATTCCTGTTTGGCATGTCACGGCGAATTGAATCCTCACCCCTTAACCATTTATATTCTGGTTTGCCATGCATTTAAATGATAAGCAGGGGAGGACCGGATGGATCATTACCATCCCTGTCATTTGAATATGTTCAAATATCTTTTAAATGTTCAAGATCCCCATCCTAAACCATATATATATTGCAACTAAAATTTGAATGATATAGGGTGAGTCCACATTGGTTACTCATGCATATCACGTTACTTGATCAGCAATCCATTTTTTACTTGATTTTGTCCAATTTACGGGACTGTAATAGTTGGAATTTTTCTTGGTAGACTTCGAAACAAAATCTTGTTACAATCATCAGGATTGAGTGCTGAAAATACCGACAGGCTTTACACAGGCATTCCACTATCAACATCCAATACTATACGTATACCGTCTCGTGTGGTTGTGGTTACCACGTTCATACGTTATGGGTGATAATTACTATAATTTCTGCATCAAAAATTGCTTTTTTTAAATAAGAATCTGATAGCTGTGGGGATAGTTTAAATCTCGTCAGTTTTAGCAGATGTTATTGTAAAAGTTACTATGTTTCCAGCGTATGTCGAATTTTTTGTACGTACTTGGGTTCGAATTGTCACAGGGGTCTGTGTATCTATAATCTGTGAACTATATTTCCACACTTTATGCAGTTGTTGACCTTTAAGAATGGTTAACCATTGGATGCATGGATTTCAAAATGTGACACCTTGCTTTTTGGCCTATGAACTAACACGGCTTTGAAGTAGTCTTTGTATACGCTCGTCAAAATGTCTGTCTGTCTGTCTGTCTGTGGTCCTAATGTCGCAGCGTAACTTGAGAACCGCCTATCCAAATTTCATGAAACTGAACATCATTGTTTTTTTATGATGAACAAACGATCTGTCTACTTTTGGTGAAAATCATATTCAAACGTTTTGAGTTAATGGGCTTTATAACTAAACTAAGCAGGGGTGTTTTTGTTCACATGTCGCGCTGTATCACAAATACGATTTATGATTATTGCTTAAAAATTTACACACTTCTTAGTTACATTAATCTAAAGATCTGTATACTTATGGTGATTATCCAAAATTTTATTTAAGAGGTATTGGGTATTGGTTGTAAAAAAAAGGGGGGTTCGTATGTTGTGCCGTATCTCAAAAACAAATGATGAATATTGCTTAAAACTTTACACACTTGTTAGTTATACTAATATAAAGATCTGTATACTTTTGCTGATGATTCAAAATCTTATTTTAGAGTAAATGAGTTTTTTGTAATAAAAAAGGAGGGATTTTACACGTGTTGCACCATATCTCAAAAACCATTAATGATCATTGCTTAAAACTGTACACTCTTCTTAGATATTTTTATCTAAAGCTCTGTATACCTTTTGGTTATGATTCAAAATTTCATTTTAGAGGGTTTCTTTTGTACAAAAAGGGGTTTTTCACATGTCGTGCCGTATCTCAGAAACTATTAATGATTATTGCAAACAATGTACACACAATACGACGGACGTATCATGCGCTCGTGGCGCAGCTGTTCATTCATTTAGAAGATACATTTATTATGAACCAACCTGCAAAACCATTCGACAAAAGACAATTGAACTATAACACAAAGTCAACTTCCTGTCAAAATCAGATGTATCATATTGTTCATGTACCTTCATTGGAGCATACCAGTACATTGTAAGCAAGTTTAATCGTCCTTCCTTACGCCTATATCACCCTGCACTGTCGCTCCATAATTTTCGTATCAAGGATTCAAAAACGAGACCAGGCATTTTCAGCCACGTCACAATGTGAGAGGAGAAGTTATCAGCAACGTAACAATGAGAGAGCTGCTTTCGTCAAGCGCAAAACTGTCTTAGGGAAATGGAAAAGATCAGTAATAGAACGATAAACAGATAATCGGAATTTTCTTAATAATTTTATATAGATATCGTAAAATATCAGCCATTCGACACAATTTGAAACTTTTTAGCTCGTTCACTGCGCTCACTCGCCAAAAGGTTCACATTGTGGTTCGCGGCTGATATTTTACGATATCAATGTGTAGAAAACCCGATAATCTATACGTAACTTCCTCAACCTCGGCGATATCCTGATGATCAGTTTAATTTGGATGAAAACAAACTAATCAATGATACGACGCTTCTAATTAGGTACGGCAAATATGGCAAGCCGTTCTCGTCAAAACTATGTTTAAACCCTTTTTTCGACAAATAATACACACTGAGATTTATAAACCTAAAATAACACACTAAGAAATCGAAATTACACACTGAGATTTAAAAAAATAAAAAACGCACACTGAGAATTCAAAATTACACACTGAGATTTTAAAAAGACACACTGAGATGAAATAAATTGAAAAACACACACTGAGAATTGTTAATTACACACTGAGATTAATATGCAAATTACTAATGAATATTCATGAGATGAATAATTCAACAGATTAATATCTTGATCTGAACATGCTGAAGAACTCTTGTCATTATAATGAAATGCGATTCCTTCAACCAACATTCGTAATAAATTTCAAGACTTAACATCGCTCATATTCATAAATTTGTTGCCTATAATTCAAATCATTACTACCAGTAATTAAATATGTGTCCCTTTTCAAAAGTCTTCCAACTGTTTCCCTGATTTCGCTAGTTAATCTTTTTTATTTTTGTTACGTTTATATGCTATAATAGACACTTGAGTAAAAATTTCACTGCATTCTTTTGCAGATTGTTCCAATGTTTTCTTATAATTTTAATAAAGTTTTTCACCATTTGGTTATATTTTGTAATAAGAGTAAGTGGGTATTTTTTTTTGTTCTTGTATTTCTAAAGTTTTTTTTATTAATAATTTGGAACCAAATCGAAGGACTAACGAGTTCTGTCCCCTTGTTGTTTTAAGCTTGTAATAGATTCAGATAAAGTATGCTAATTAGATATGTGCGCATAAAAAGTGCGCACAAATCTCAGTGTGTAATTTTAAATTCTCAGTGTGTAATTTTAAATTCTCAGTGTGTACTTTCAAATTCTCAGTGTGTGTTTTCAGTTTATTTATTCTCAGTGTGTCTTTTTGAAATCTCAGTGTGTAATTTTCAATTCTCAGTGTGTAATTTTCAATTCTCAGTGTGCGTTTTTCATTTTTGTAATCTCAGTGCGTCTTTATGAAATCTCAGTGTGTAATTTTTAATTCTCAGTGTGTAATTTTCAATTCTCAGTGTGTAATTTTCAATTCTCAGTGTGCGTTTTGAAGTTTTTAAATCTCAGTGTGCTTTGTTGTAAATTTTTCGAAAAATGGTTTAAACATAGTTTTGACGAGAACGGCTTGCCATAGGCAAACCCACATTTCTTCTAAAAAAGTTATCTGTGACGCACCAATGATAAAGTTTAAAGACCAAATAAGGTCAGAAAGAAATGAAGGCAAATAATTCCGAAAAGTTTTGGTCGACAGTTGCATCAATACTATATAAATTGACAAGTTTTTAGTTAGTACACAAATTTCATTTTTACTTTCGGTAAGCGCGACAACAAAAGACACGATCGAACGAAGCCACAGTACATGGAGACCCCATTGACCTTTGGTGGAAAAACTGGCAATCCTAATCTATCATTATCGAAAACAGAACAACCTTGTTACGACTTGGATTTGAACTAACAAACAATTCTTTTGACAAGCTGATACTCCTGTCAAAGAAACCTTTAACATGTTCTTGGATTAATTTGCACTTCTCATAAGTGCAAATTGGAACCACACTTTTTTTTGTCGTAGAATCATCAAATTTGGCAATAATGTACCTCTGGGGATAAATAACACAATACACAAAAAAAATTGGTGTGGCTCGCCCGGTTCGGCAACTGGAGTGAAAATAGTGACAAAATCCTGTAGGATATTTTTTTCTCCCATAGGATTTTTTAAAATCCTACAGGATTTTGAGAAATCCTATAGGATAAAGTCATAATCCCATAGGATATTTTTTATATCCTACAGGATATTTAAATCCTAAGGGATTTATAATCCCTTAGGAGAATAAAAATATCCTATAGGATATAGTTTCGCCCTTAGGATTAAAAAAATCCCTTAGGAAAAATAAAAGCATTTCCTATAGGAAATTTTTTATCCTACAGGATATTAGTCTAATAAAATAATCCCATGGGATTAAAAATATCCGATAGGATTAATAAATATCCTAAGGGATTTCATAACAGAAAAAATATCCTGTGGGATAAAAAAGAATCCTAAGGGTAATAAATAAATCCTAAGGGTAATAAATAAATCCTAAGGGAGATTAAAAATCCTAAGGGAGATTAAAAATCCTAAGGGAGATTAAAAATCCTATGGGAGATCAAAGCAACTCATAAGAGAGAAAAAAATCCTATGGGAGAAAAAAATATCCTATAGGAGAAATAAATATCCTATGGGAGAATGAAATATCTTAGAGAAAAATCTATTTGTGAACTCAACCAAAGAACAGAGAATAGTTTTATATGTTTTTGTAGTAGGTAAGGATATTATTTTATTGGAGCAGACCAAATATTCCCAGATGTTATTGTTTAAGAATTGTTAATTTTTCTACCAATGACACAAATTACCGATAAGTGTACTTCAAACATGGAGCTTGCATTGGGTTACTGCTACTGGTCCGTTTGTTATTTTATGTTTATTATTGTCATTTGCGTAGTTTCTTCTGTTACCTATTTCTACATTTGACTCTGGCTTCTTTTAAATCGAGTTTTCTCTTGTTTAATGCATTGTGGTTGTTTATTCCTCATTTGCTAAAGGAATAGGGGCCGGTTGAGATATCAAAAGTCATGAGTATACATCCATCGCCTGTCTCAAAGCAGAAACCTTTATCCTTTGGTAATCTCATGTGCTTTTTTTAATTTAAGTTCAAAAGTGCATTTTAGTGTTTAGTGTAGCAACCATTTCTCTGAACTATTATTCATTATTGTTTAGTGACCAAAAGAGGCCCGCCTCTATGTGCGGAATTTTCTTTCTGCATAGAGGACTCATCATTTTGAACTCATCAGGGTTCCTGTACTCAACCGACTTGTTGGGTACTGAGACATGACTGTGACACCATCTGAACAAAAACTGTGAATAAAATCAGAAGCAATTTTAAAACAACACATGGTGTTGGGGCTAAGAATACCACCAGCTTTTCATTGAAAGTAATGACAAGACAGAAACATGCGTCCAACGGGTATATCCAATACACTACAATTACTTAAACAACTATGAAAATCGTACATAAGTGTTTTTTATTTTTTTTATTTAGTATAGCTTGCTTTCCGTGAAGATATTTTTATTGTGGAGATGCCTGGATAGATTTGCCAGTAACCATACTTCTTCTATTGTGTCCTCAATATGCATGTAGTATTTGCAACTGAACATTTACATTAACTTTCACCAATAAATTCTTCAACAAAATTTGATAATAACTGAAATTTTATGGAACTAAACACTAGATGTAACTAAAGACAGTATTGTTCACCTAGGTCTATGTGCATCTCTGACAACAGACACGTCAACACGTTAGGCTAAGGACTCCTTAGCAGTGTTTAGACACGGTACGTCTAAACACTGCTAAGGACTCCTTAGTGCACTAAGGACTATACAATGCCACTAAGGACTAGAAGGAGTGCTGTTGTGTGTATTATTTTTACATATTATGTTAGAGATTGATATTTCATGCATAAATTTCAAATTTTATAGAAAAATAATCATAAATAAACAAGATATTCAACATTATTTAGGCACGTGCCCGTTTTTCTTTGATATGCCGAAAATCAATGAACCGTTTGACACGTGCCAAATGACAAAACAATTCATTAAACAATCATAATCTTTTTATTTTAGGTAATAAACAATTGTATCTAAAAAAATGTATGCTTAATATTTATAATTAAATGTGTTGTTCTTATGAAAAATGATTACAGAACAAATAATTTTGTTTTTGTTTTACTTCTTTCCCGACAAAGTTATTTGCCACAGGTGCACGACTTTGATGTGCGCCTACTAAATGACTAATAAGTTAGAGTGTGGTCAGCTTGTTATGTAAGAGATATGAAGACAAAATAAATATATATATTGATAAGTGTTTTGTTTTTATTTTAATTTCGACAAAGATGCGTGTATATATACAAATGGTTTCACTAAAACAATACGATGGAATTGAGAGAGAGAAAATTATGTGTCGTTCTTGGGGTTTATCCAAACCACTAGTTTTCAACCAGCTTGATATTTGTTTACAAAGGCTCCATACGGCACTTATTTGTTTGTATATTTCGACATTTTATTATTCTTCTAAAAGTAAAAGAAGTTAAATAAATCATTTCCCGATTTTAAGTCAGATTAAGTTTCATTTTCAAATATATAAAAGAGACAAATGTTTTAAAAATGTTCCACACTTTTTAGTACAGTATTCACGAATTTTTTTCAGTATGTGTAAATTTAGAGCTAAAGATATAATTCTGACAGAGAAAGTCAGAATGCTTCGTATGAATGCCTTGAAAATATGCCTTTACCACATGATGTGTAAATAATTATTTTTTGTAATGCAATATAATCAGAATATTTAAACCTAAATATATCACGCGAAAAAAAGAAAAAGCCGACAGAAATATTTTCAACTATAATTTCTTTAAATCTACTTTTCTTAAAGAAGAACAAGTATCACAGGCACTTGTCTCAGAAAAGGTATATAGGAATTTTTTTTCTGAGACAAATGCCTGTGGCAAGTATGTCAGAAGGAAATCCGATTTGTATTGTTTTTAACAAATTGTCTGCTTAACATATCGTACGAAATAATTTATGAAATAATGACTATGTGCTATGCGCTTTACTCACTGTTGAAGGCCCGAAATATATTACTCAAACGGGTCATATATGAACTTAGTGTGTTGCATGTAGTAAAAATGCATTATCTTATTGGTTTCGTTTTGTCCAGTTATACATTTCTTAAAATGTCTTCATATATGAAAATAAATTTTGAACAGTGCACCATAAGAAACAAACTGAAGTGTTCCAGCTCCAAACCAGTCTATTGTTCAAACGCATGTACGTCGTCGCCTGTCACCACATTAAAGCACGCTTGCAAGAAAAAATAAACAGAATAGAGATACGGGTACAAAACACATTATAGATAATGTGTCCGACCACCTGAAAAATAAAATTGGTTCAAGAGACAAAGAACGCTACGAAATATTAGATTAATTTTTCGGTACTACCGGGCTTATCACAGCCCATTAACAAGATGAATTTAATGAAAACGCAACAAGCATCGGGTACGTCTAAACACAGCTCAGGACCTCCTGAGTGCACTCAGGACATACAAAGTGCACTCAGGACCCTTTATAGTCATCGCATTTGCACACAGGATGGATGTATATATTCGTTACATGCTGCTTATTTAAGAATTAAATTTTGGTAGAATTTGAAATCGAACTGAGATAGATATGTTAATTTTTTTTAAATAATGAGGGCACGTGTCACTGATTACACAACTACTGAGCCGTGAATTATCCAATCAACAAAATTAATTGGATTGTCTTTATTGATGTTTATGAATTGTGTTGTTTGTACAATGGTGCGTTTAAAATATTTGAGATTGTTTAATGTAGTTAAATTTAAATGATGCACTTTAAAAATAGTGAATTGTATGGTTATGGAGAAAAAAATAAGATAACCCATTCGATGTTCTTTTTCAGTCTATTTTTCATTTTGACGGCTAAATTTTTTTTTTGTGTTCTGCAGTTTATGAATAAAGAAAATAAAAAAATCTGTAACAAGTTCTATTTTTGTCTTTCTTTGTTATTTATTTCTCTCTCTCCATATCAACTTAATAAACAAAAACAATGTTTCCTAAATATCAAATTTTATTCTCAATAAACAATACACATAGTTAAAGAGAAGACAATTACATGTATGTACAATATTTACAATGACAATATTTACAATTTAAGAAGTCTAATATCTTGGCTGTGTACGTTCTGTCCTTGGTCTTTTCCTTTGGTTAAGGCTTACAAGCAAGCTTCTGTGGTTTTGGTACTTCAAAATCTGAGCACGAAGAGTTGTTTAGCACTGATGTAGCTTGAAGTAACGGAAACTCTTCAAAAGAGTCCAGTGAGGGTGGTATAGCTTCGGTTGGCACTAATATGTCTTTGATCAAAGGTGCAAAATGGTTTGGGGTAAACATTTTTGAAGGATCATGAAGCGATGATCGTGTCCACATTACAGTTACTAAGTCGTCTTCATCTTTGCAATTACGTGGAATTGCAGTGATATTAAGGAACCTGAAGCGAAAGTCTTGAACACCATTTAAAGGTGGATACACGGATTTAATTGGTTTACCTATAGCCTCGGCAAGGGCAAATATTGTCCAAATAGACGACCACCCACGCTCACTAGCACAGTCCATGACTGATGTTATGTAATTTGGTGAAACCCATATGACCTTATTTGCAATTGGTAGAGCAGTTATAATGTTCTTTCTTAATACCATTTCTATGGGAGTGCGAACGCGAAGTTCAATAGCCATATCTTGAGACCCACAAAGAGCTAAGAAAACAGAGTTGAAAAGGCAACTGACATTATCTGCAACACGGAATGGGGCACCTAATTCTTGTAAATGACACTGTTTTAAATAGCTTTCTGATATGTTATCAACCCGGTTTGGAATGCATGTATCAAAAAGTGGTGTAACAAATGACGGTAGTCGTTTCTTTTCTTCTACTACTATGTCTTGCAGATATAGGAACCCAAAGCTGCTAGCCTACAAATAAATGAAGAGAATTAATATATAATATAAACAAAAGATTCATCATGGCGATTATTTTTATATATATGCATGTGTACGTGTTTTCAAATATAAAAAAAACAAAAAATTATGATATACTGGACCATATTTTTTTTCAAACTTATTTTTACGGTAAATTACCAAAATATGATAAATAGCGAGTGTGCAATATACGATAGAACTTATTTAGGACAGTAAACTGACAAGAATTGCGAATCTGAATTGTTTAGAAATAATACCCAAATATGATAATTATAAAAAATCGGACAAATTCATTTTTCAGAATTTATTTTCACATTGAAATTCGTTCAAGGCTTGTATTACTGGACAAGAACGATTAAAATGAGAAATAAAATCTTACTAAATGCGGATTTGTTCAAACATTCGTATTACTCAGAATTAAATTAAGACAGTTTCTTATCACTTTTTTACAACAAATCATTCTTCAGAATTTACCTTTACATTTAAACTGCTCAAGGAATTTAGTACTGGACAAGAACGAGCTCAATGTAAAACCAAATCTTACTACATGAAATTGTGTAGAAATAATACCCAAATGTGATAGTTTTCAAAAAAGGGAGACAAATTCATTCCTCAGAATTTATTTTCACATCGAAATTCGTTCAAGGCTTGTATTACTGGACAAGAACGACTTTAATGAGAAATAAAATCTTACTAAATGCGGATTTGTTCAAACATTCGTATTACTCAGGAATTAAATTACTGGACAAGTCCGATAAAAATGAGAAATAGAATCTAACTATATGAGATTTTTATTGTTTGAAAAATTTATTTTGGTCAGTACGGTTTCTATAGTTAAAAACGGGCTCCATATACAAAACTAATTAACTTTATGAAAAGTAAATTTATTTCCCTTTTTAACCTCGTTCAAGGAATTTATTACTGGACAAGAACGAGTTTCAATAGGGGAATAAATCTTACAAAATGAAATTTTGATTGAATCTTAACGACAAGAAAATAGAGAAAACACACACACGCATACATATATCTATATAAATATTAAAGTATTGAAAAACGCAATGATACCAATTTAAAAAAGAATCAACGCTACTATCCGTAATTGTAACTGTTAGCTTGGAAATAAATTATATATAAAAAGGTGTATCACATATTCTTTTTTGCTATGGAACAGTGCAATTAAAATCTATTGTAGTATATCTAGAGATATGAAAATACGAAAGAATTATTCATCTTAATTTTTGAACTATTAAAGAATGAAACTAAAACTTTCCCGTATATTGAACCAAATTTGATAAAATCAACGCTACTTTTTGTGTTAGCTTAAAAGTAAATAATATATTCTTTTTTTTTCACTATGGAACAATGCAATTAAAGTCTATTGTAGTATATCTAGAGATATGAAAATACGAAAGAATTATTCATCTTGATTTTTTAATTAAGAATATAACTAAAACTTTTCAGCATTGAAAAAAAAAGTTATATAAAATTCGAAAATCTATACAAAGAAAATATTTACGATATATTTTTATCTATTAAGTTAATATACCTTGCTCAATCTCTGGAAACACTCCTCAAAGTTGAAACGGGGTTTTGATCCCCAAGGACGTCACATTTTGCAATAAATTTTATCTATATTTTTGAACGTTTTCAAATGAGATGAATTGAATGAAAATTTCCCAACTATATGTAGATTTCTCATATTTCTCAACTGGCTTCAATTATTACAAACAAAACGAAAGGTTTATTTAACATTTTTTTCCAAAACAATATATCTTCTTTGTTCTATATTTTTCAAAAGACATCTTGGTTTTGTTTGTTTGCCAAGCTTACATGTATGAGGTTAGACCCATCACTAATCACTTCTAATTATTAAAGATCAAACGACCTAATCAACATGATAATTGGTATTCAATATAATCATCGGTCATGCCTGACATATTTCATAAAAACGGCGCGTGCCGATGAAAACTCATCTGCCGGTTATCCAAACTTCAACACGCACAAATATATATAAATGTGAATTAAATATCTATAAAAATTTGTATTTCAGTCACTTATTAATATGAACATCAAATAAAAATGCGACATTAGATATATTTCTCTGGTGACAAATTTATTATTTACAAGAAATATACACTTGAGAAAATACTTCTTCATTCAGATTTTTTTGTTAATAAAATTTCAACAACAATTCATTTATTAGAATCCAACTTTACCAAAAGGATTCCCGTGTAATCAATTAATAATGTAATTTAACACGTGTCAAACGGTTCATGGATTTTCGGCATATCAAAGAAAAACAGGCACGTGTCTAAATAATGTTGAATATCTACTTAATTTATTATTATTTTTCTATAAAATTTGAAATTTATGCATTAAATATCAATTTTTACCGTAATATGAAAAGAAATTGCATGTAACAGCTCTCCATCTAGTTCTTAGTGGCATGTTATCAGTCCTTAGTGCACTAAGGACTCCTTAGCAGTGTTTAGACACACCCAGAATATCATTCGTAACTAAAACTTTTTAAAAAAAATCATTATTGCTGATAATTTCAGAGATTAAAAGGACAAATCATTTTGCTTTTGTTTTATTTCTCTTCCTATAAATATTTTCGTGTGCATGGCTTTGATGGGCGCCAACTCTTAAATTAGAATATGGTGAGCTTGTTAAAATGTTTATACATGTATTAAAAAGTTTTATCAAGAAAATGTAATAGAAATGTCGACAATAACAAACTGAGATATTCTATGCTGAAAATAGATATAAATATAATAAGTGGTATGAGTGCTAATATTACAGTTGATTTGGCAATGGAGAAAAATGTTCGTATCCATCAAAAATTTTAAAACTTTACACACTCTGTGTTCTCTTTGATTTTTTTTTTTTTATAAAAACCTATCTCCATTTCCAAGTTGTGGTCCCTTACGCGGAATTTTGTTGAAATTTGAAGACTATTAAAAATTTAATAGGTCAAAGAATAGCCTTCAACATTTGAGGCTTTTTATAGCCAAGGCTGCGTTTAGTTTAAACATATTTTATTTAAAAATTGAATAGGTCAAAGAACAGCCTTCAACACGGATCCTTGGAAATTAGAAAATTTGCAATTAGAGGCCGCAAGAATAGTAACAGGTCTACTAATATTTACAAAACCTGAAACTTTATATTCTGAGGTTGCCTGGGAATCTCTTTTTGAAAGAATAAGGATGTAGTCGTAATTGCGTGTCGATATCTTGTCAATCGTACTGTTGTTTTATTCGACTAACTAACTTTATACGGAAAATTTTTGCATTTTTTTTAAATTACCATGGTCTGTTGTTTTTAAACTGTTAATATTGGAATTAAGTAAAGAGTCAAAGTTGAAATCATGAATAAGTGTTCCGTGAAAATTGTTTTCGAAAATATAATTTGTTCATAATTCTTTAAAGTAATAAACTTTTTTCAAATAAATTCTGATCTTCCCTCATCTGATCACCAGCATGGCTTAAGGTATTACTTCCAAAGGTATTGTAAGGGGTGTGAGGTGAGAATGTAGGACAGAAAGTCACAGAACAAAAAGTCACAGACAAAAAGTCACGGACAAAAAGTCACAGGACAAAAAGTCACAATTCATTTTTTCTGATTATTTTCTTTGAATAAAAAATGCTTATTTTTACAAAAATATTTTTGTATTTTTCTTGATGTATTGTATATTAACCAACTTTGTAAGCAAAATTTATCAAAAAAATATCAAAGATGATCAAATAATTGTTAAGAAAACAAAATGTCAAAGAAGATTGGCACTCAAATGGCTTCATGGTGCCAAGAAATATGTCCTTTGCATGATTAAAATAAAATAAATCTTCATTTTTCAAGTAAAACGATAAATTCCATTAACTTTAATATGAATATATGTATTAAAAAGTAAATATTTCAAGATATTTCTCTTATATATTCCAAAAATTGTTGAAAAAATATTTGTGACTTTTTGTCCTGTGACTTTTTGTCCTATCAAATTTGTGACTTTATGTCCTGTGACTTTTTGTCCTGTGACTTTCTGTCCGTTTACCTGAGGTGACACTTCCAGGTATTCAAGCGATTTCCTGTCGGACTTGCAAGTTCATGCATCGTTTCACTTCTGCAGGTAATATTCAGTGTACACGGCCGATAACTTATAACTTTCCATTTTGAACTATCAGATGTATAATATACAACTCTGTCTTACTTGTCATAACTAAACTCATACGCTTGTTTATAAATAACATTTCTGGTGTAAAATAAGAATATAAATAATACCCAAAAAATAAGATTTGATGAAATTACAATCTATTTAAATATTTTTTCCAAGGTTGACTTTGGGAAAATGTAATATATACTCGATGTCAATAGTGAAGGACAGATTGGAACATACCAGAAATATTGATTTAAAAAAATGTACGCACTTGTCGATGATTCGTCTATACGACTGGGTAGAAAGTTACGGAACTATAGCGCAATTTAAAATATATACATGTATACATTAAACATAAGAAAAAAACATATATTTTGAATAAATTGGGGTAAAAGTTTTGTAAATAGACTAGTCCACGTATGCCAACAGTATGTAATCATCGAATGTCGATAGACTATTGTATACCAAAAGAAGAAGACGAAGAAGAAGAAGAGAACCAATTTGATTTAGATACAGGTCGATGTTTAACTTGCTTTGGTTCATCGAAGTTGTGGACATAGTAAAATCACAGATTTATATTGACGTTATATACGCACGGTATTGGTGCCACTTAGCGTTACACGACGTTCCTAATAAAACAACGATTTTGACGTTGTTCCAAAAAATGTACGCACTTGTCAACGATTCGTTTATACGACTGGGTAGAAAGTTGCGGAACAAGACTGAAAAATACGGAACAAGACGGAACAAGACTGAAAGTTATGGAACAAGACGGAACAAGACTGAAAAAGTTTCAAACGTTGACCTTATATTTTACTCATGTGAAAATGCCGCTTAAAGTACAGAGAATTTCGATGTTGCTGCTTTATATGTTTTTATTTTTTTCAAGCGGGTGCAAATGCAAAATTCCATTTAATTAAAATATTTTTTAATATTTGAAAAGAATTGTCTGCAACAGTAACACAAAATAACAATTTGATGTCTTGTAAAATGATTTAAATATATAAAAAAGATGTGGTATGATTGCCAATGAGACCACATTTCACAAGAGACCAAATTGTCACAAAAATAAACAACTATAGGTCACTGTACGGCCTTCAACAATGAGCAAAGTCCATACCGCATAGTCTGTTTTACAAGGCCCCGAAATGACAATGTAAAAGTTTAAACAATTCAGTCGAGAAAACTAACTGCCTCATTCATGTTACAAAATGAACGAAAAAGTCTGTTTTGTATATTTTTTTACTTTTTTTTTTTTTTATCTTCGAAATGTTTTAAAACTTTCAAATGTGAGGCTCTTATTTTATCAACACTTTAATTCTTGGACTATTATACTAACGTTAATATAATAGTCCCAGAATTTTATTTTTTATTTTTCTTAAACAGTCAGTGACTTATATATTGTAGGCAAATAATTAAGAAAATTCAGGTTATCAAGGAATTTTCACATTTTGTACATAAATCTAGTTAGTTTTCTCGTTTGAATTGTTTTTACATTTATCATTTCGGGTCTTTTATAAATGACTACAAGGTTAGGGTTTTGCTCATTGTTGATTGCATATAGAAATAAGATTGTTATGTATGCCACTGGACGAACACTAATTGTGAATATTTTGATGGGAAACAATTGAGTATCAAAGTTCCAAATAATTTCGGGATTTATTTTCTTTCTCGATATTCAATAACAGAAAGAAAAAAAAATTGCTTGTCCGCTAAATAGGGATTTTCTTGTTAAACATCGTTAAAAAGATGTGTGTCTAAGGTGAACGCCACAAGAACCCTGTAATACTAGTACGAGAGTATAGCATGTAAACATTCCTTCTTAATGATATGGTTGTTTTGGAAATCTTTTCTTACAACTCATGTCGGCGCTAACATGTCCTTTAGTAGTTATTTTTTTTTTCCAAAAGTCCAATTTCACGTTTCCGCATTTTCGTGCATTACTTTTCCGAAATAAGTAGCGGCGTTTTTACGTTTCCGCAAATTGGTATTACTTTTCCAGAAAAAGAAATTACTATTCCGGAAAAAAATTAATTAAGGTATACCTGTTGATTGAATAATAAAAAATAAATATTTATTAAGTTAAAGGTCATCATAACAAAGTCTACAGTAGTACATATACATTCACCGTTTACTAGTTTTGTATTTTGGTCAAGAAAGAAGTCCATCTTTTCCTTTTCATATTTCTGAACGTTTTTTTTTTAAAGTTAGAGTTATCATCTTTATGCAAAATTGAATGATTTCGTATACTAGTAGTATTACGTTTTCT
Organism: Mytilus edulis; assembly: GCF_963676685.1. NCBI lineage: Eukaryota > Metazoa > Mollusca > Bivalvia > Mytilida > Mytilidae > Mytilus > Mytilus edulis. Next base: position 64,886,760 of record NC_092351.1, read on the forward strand.
GTGTCTCTTAGATTTTTTAAGAATACATTTTTGCATGCTTAAACATGATAAAGAAAGCACGTCAACTGTTGGACTCGTGAAAATATTTTTCAACTTTTTAAAGCTTCATCTGTGTGATCGAAATTGTCGAAAGATTCTTATGACAATTTTAATAAAAAGTGATGCAAGTACAAGGGACCAGACGATATGATATAATTGGCACTAGGGAATGAATTATAGAAGTAAACTATTTCAAAATAAATAATTCAATATTTTATATTAATAACATCTTTAAGAACTACAAATTTAATGTTTTATCGACACATGCCACGTTCAATATTGATTGCAATCTGTGTAATCGATTGAAATTCATGATCATTCAACCATGGACCGCTAATCACGCACGTGTGTACAAACAGTTTGACTATGAATATGTTTTTTTCGGCGACTGTTTTTTCGTCATGTGTTTGGTATTTCAATTGGTTTATAAAACAAATTATGGATATCAATAGGTCAATCGGGAAAAAAAATATTCCATTTATCATGAAAAGCTTCACAAGTTCCAAGAAATGGTTTGACACGAAATAAAGATATGTATCTGCTTTTAAGCTATTCTATAAAATATATATATTATAACGTTACTTAAAACTGCGAGAAAAAAAACTGAACCATTTGTCGATAAAAAACGGACGAACGAAATTGTAAAAAATATATATTATCTTTAAAAAATTTTAGTATATTTATTCTAGTTTATAAATCAAAGGTTGATCACCAGCAGTATGTGTGCCTTACTAGTTTATAATGTCGTGGACTGTGATGTATGCTGCCACCTTCGAGACGTATTCGCTAACGGTTCATTAAAAAAGAGGGTCAGGATGGGGTCGATGAATAGTGAATAATGGGTTAAAAGTGCCGAATAAAGGAAAATAAATAATGACTACAGAAACATAGAGAAAAAGATAAGGAATAGAGAATGACGAAGTGCTTATATATATAAAGAACACAGAAAAAGACTGAACAATTATAGAATTAAGGACCCCCGTACAGGTCCTCATACAATTGACACATCTTATTTTCACACCTAGCAGTTTCTTGGTATATACACATATAGTGGTCAGCGTACATCTGCAATGTTCAATTAGGTGTGAAATTTTAATCTGGTAATTGAGATTAAATATAAAAGATGAATATAATGATTATTTCATTATAGTATCGCACATTGGTCTTACAGTTAAAACAAAGATCGATAGCCAGCCTTCATAAAATTACGAGACACTAAATTTACAATAAAATTAATTAAAATATATACAATTATGAATTAGTTACAACAAGGATTTGTATAGTTACACAGACATCTTTATCAATGAAATCCAGGATTTGTTTAGTAAATCTTTGATGAAATTAAAATAATATCCACATTTGATATAAGCAGAGACATATAATACATATGTATTATATGTCCCTGATATAAGTAACAAAATAAACGAATAAAATCTTTATCAAAATGCTAATATTCTGATGATGGATATTATAATAAAATTGTCAATTGAAATTATCTTTGCAAAAGAAAATAAAGGTATATAAACTTGGGATTTTATTTGAAACACATCACAGTAACCTTTATGTAAGAAACAAATATGCACAAAGAAAGACAAAAATAATACTGAAGATATATTGTTTGTAAATCATAATTTCATAAAAACTTTTTTCTTCTAATAAAAAAAACTATTTATTGTACGAGCTAAAAACGTTTGTTTGTATTTACAGTTCATATGAGCAATACATCTTTTCTCTGTGTTCATTCTGTCAAAGTTAATATGTTCACGTGATGTTTTAAAAAGTTCATATCGGAAGTCTGTATATAAAAGACAGTTCGAACTACAAAATTTACAAAGTATATCATTAAATGGTATCTGCGGTATGGAATATCGTTCCGTCTTAACGGCTAGCAAAGTTATGATTTCGCAGAAAAAAATATGAAGATGTTAAATAAAATTATTTAAACCTTTCTCACAGACTTTTTCCCAACGTGTACACTTTGATTACATTTTTGTGACTTTCGTCCTACTTATAAAAACATGTGCGACTTTTCCCTCAGCATACATGTAAATCATGGGATTCGTAGAAATACTACAAAGGACCTCCTTAGTGCACTAAGAACAAAATTGTACACTAATGACCTGATGGAAAGATACCATCACAACGGATATGGCATCTAGAAAAAGACTTTGTAAAAAATCATAAAATCAAATTTTATAATTATGTCATTTTTAATTAGAAAGTTATCTAATATTTTCTCGACACGTGCTTCAATCGGTTGATTGCCACCTTTAGTGTAATCAGTAGAAATTCATGTTCGCTCAACCCTGTCCCGTTTATAATCCGCTTGTATATACCGATTTTAACATGTATATGGTATTTCAAATTGTTCTCTTGGTTTTTTCCGTTTGTTTGTTTCTGCCGTGTTTATTCTGTCTGGTAAATTTTTTACTTCTAAGGTAATAGCGTCTTCTCAAATATTTTCAGTTTTTGGAAATGTTTATCATTTTTTTTTTAATTTTAAAAATACAAATAATTGTAAACACTTCACGGAAAGGTGAGGTTTAATCCTTGGTTGCTTAACGTCCAGTGGCCTATACTTCACTTTTTTTTCTGATGTCAGAAACCATGCCTCACCGCAAGGTTTTTAAAAGGATAGAACACAGGCAAATGCAAAAAGATTCTAATGACTATCTTTGCTGCCTAGGTCTCTATATAATGATTTATGTTTTATGGGATACTAAACTCCTGTTCTACAAAAACAAATATATTCAGTTTAAGTGAGGTTTTAGTCTGATCTAAGTTCTGATGTGATTTACTGAGAATGTTTCACTTATTTATAAGAGGCAGTACCAAACATGTTTATCTTTAACATGTGGTCAGGTTAAATACATATAGGGTTAAACACTTTCCTCGACATGTTTAGGAGAGGAACATATTTAGGGTACGAACTTGTTTACAAATGCATTACGAGTATAGATATGTGTAATTTGATGTTCAGGCCCCGGCTAAACACATTTTTAGACTGTAAATATGACTTATTTATTTCTTACAGCTACTTCAAATTCAACGTTTGTGGATAGGTGTTTCATTGACAGCCATACCACATCTCCTTTTGCTTATTTTTGTTGTATATATTTTTTTTCATTTTCCTTGTCTTTTAAAAAATATTTCATTATAAATTTTATTTGATGCCGAAATAAGAATACGAAGAGTTATTTGTTAAATGCTATAACTAAGCGAAGTAAAACAACCATTAATAATTGTGTATCAGAGCATCATATATATTTATAAAAAAAAAATCAAATACAAGCAGACATACCATTTGTGACACCAATTTCATTTATTTCCAAATCTTAAAATCTTATATTTCCACAGTTGTCCAGTTCTTTAGCGTCTCTTAATAATGACAGAACGGGCTTTAGAGTCATATGATTAAGTTAACTAAATTATTTAGTTATCCCATGCACATTGTGAATTATATTTCTTACATCACTGCTTATTACATTATACAATAAAATGGTATTCATCTTCAATTGTTGAATAAAGATGAATTGTTAAAAAAAAAAGCATTGACATCAGTTTTAAAGTTATCGTTCATAGAAGACAGTTATGATTTATATTCTCTTTTAAAAACGTAATATAGTATTTACCCCTTGGAGTTTTTCTATATTACTTCTGTAATCGAATTTGAAGAACCCCACGGACGCCACATACTCTCATATGTCTCTCAAGGTATAATGATAGTCTGTAAACTCTAGTGTTGTAAATAAGGAAATGAAATCGCAAAAGTTTTGTTTCTCACTTTGTATCTCAAAATTGGCTTCTTTAAATAAACAAAGTAGCTTACATAGCAATTTCCTTAGAAACAAAATAAAACAAAGGCAAAGTAAACACAAAAATTTTGAATTGTGGTTCCATTTTGCAGGCTTTCCCTGAATCGTTTATTCCTTCTATAGTTCCTGAGTGGAATAAACCTGATACAAAACATTGCAGTGTCAACTCTATATCTCAATTTGAGAAAGAATTGAAAACAAAAACCAATATCTTTTGGTAGGAAATTAAATATTAATTTTTAACGCAATTGCGATGCTCCGCTTTATTCTAAAACTATGAAATTTTTCCAGCTTATATTACAAATGACCTGTTTTGCAAATGTGTGTCAGATATTGTGGATCGGTACGTCTAAATAACAATACAGGACTTCCTGTACGAATAGGGACATAAAAAGTATACCCAAGGCAAGTTATAGATATAGGAAGATGTGGTGTGAGTGTGAGATATAGGAAGATGTGGTATAGATATGCATTCGGCACATTATTTATTTCAAAAAATATTCGTGTATTGAAAAATTTGTGTAAATTAATTAGAAATATCAATATAGACGTATGTTCTCCAGGTTGATTCTTAATCTCTCATTCTTGTTGCTCGTTTTGTGCAAACTTGTCATGCGCAAAATCGGTATGTTATTATATGTAAAAATATCGTTCCTTGTACCATTAAACTTGGTTTTATAAGAAATAAAGAATCTTGATAGAAAATTTAATTTTTGATCTTATACTTTTTGTTTTGATAAAATCAATTCAATATTTGAGAAGCTATTTACAAAAAACGTTAAATACACTTTTCGTTTTGTTTCAACTTTATAATGAAACTCGTCCTCAATTTCACCTAATTTTACATAAAGTATATATATAATAAATAAAATGTTCTCTTTTATTTTGCCATCTACCAATTTCAATAGACATTTTTTTAATTGTGTTCAAAGTTCTAAATCTACAAAAGAATAACTATTTTTGTAACATTGAATACCAAAGAAAGCTTCGCAAGTTAAACTGTTTTTTGGCATAATTGTTTTTATTCCCCCTTTTCTGAAACTCCTGATAGAATAGAACATCACAAAACAGCTTACACATATTTTTCGCCATTAAAACTCATTCTTGTCCCGTATGACATTTCCTGAACGAGTGAAAATCTGAAATAATTATTTTATTAAGCTTATATCTTTATTGCGGTAGCCTATTATTGAAAAAGGGTATAATTTAAAATTTCATGAAGTAAGATTCATACCACCAGAGACATTCAATATACTAGTAAACAAAAGAAACGACACAAGGCAATACATTAATCATATAAAATAAAATTAGATACAAAAGCTTTGCTCATTGTGGGAAGCCGTAAGGTGAACTACATGTATAGTTGTTAATTTCTATGTCATTCGTCTCTTTGGCAATCTTACCACATCTTCTTTTTTTATATAAATTTGCGTTCATCATCTTCATGTGGACCTTGGTGGAAAGCAATAGTTTGAAGTTGTCTCATTCACAATCGAACCACATCTACTTTTTATTCTGTCCAAAACCGGGAATGATAGCTGCAATAGGCAGCGATTAAAAAACAACAGCATAAAACATCGTAGTGGCCATCTTAGTCTGTTAACTAATTTTCACGTTGGTAGGAATAGGTGGGGGGGGGGCTTTACCTTTTCAGCAAGGTTAAGTCGAAAGTCGAGCTGATGAAGTCAAGAGTGGACAATATTTCTGTGCTCAAGTCTACCCTTTGGGTTCAAAAAAAGGGATTAAGAGTAAATATTGATGAGACAACAACCCAACAACACAGACAATCGAGATATTGAAAGTTTTTTTACAGTCTTTTGGTTTGTTTTTTTTTTATTATAGAGAGATCCCTATACACCTTATCAAGCCAAACAAAAACGTTCCATGTATAAATAAAGTAAGGAGCTAATTTCATATTACCTGCCATTAAAAATATCACAAAAGGCACATACATATTTTGTGAAAAGTTTAACCATACCATTTTTATAATATCAATTCGTGGAAATCAAACCAAGTACATGAAATAAAAATCAGTACAAGGAAAATACTTCTCTATTTATTAACGATTTAGTAGATATATAATGAACGTTGAATATGCCTTATATCCAGACCTGTCCAGAGACAAATTCAAGTTCCAAATGTTATACTGAATATGAACCCTGTTCTAGACTGATAGTGTCGAGAAAGATTTTAAACGTGCTAGTTCACAAGGTAACACTCCGCATTTGGACATCATTTAGCCACTCGAGCATACCATTCTTTTTTTTACAGATATATCATGTAATGGAGGAGAGGTGTAATTAAATTACTAATTCCACTTGCTTAGCGGAGGAACAGCAATTTTAAATGTTGACGTATTTGGATTGACCAGGCCGGGATTTGAACCCACGATTTCCCGCACTAAGTGCAAAAACATAACCAAGAGAAATCTGAAATATAGTATCATACCAAAAAAACTAAAGTGCTATAAATAATCCAATCTAAAAGAACTCTCCCTTTTATTTAAGCCATCAAAATGCATTTAACCAGTTGATATTACTAAAAACTGTACTTGAAAAACGATGGTCGATTTAAGCATAGATTTCATGCACGGAAGACTTCTGCACATTTGGTACTCTTGCACAATTAATTGAGGCAGCTCTGTTTTTTATTCAATATATCCTCATTTTGCATTACCATTCCAAGTTCCATGTCCATTCTCTCAGTCGACCTTTTATATTTGCTATGAAAAGCCTACCTATTGTGTTCTCGTTATGAACATACATGTAATATTTGCCACAGGACGTAAAACAAACAACATTTATTAAACAGACTCATTAATAATTAATATCATGAAAACCATATACGAAGGCAAGATTTGCACAATCCTATAAAGTAATATTTCCATGTATCCGTTTCGATAATTATTGAAACTATAACGACCCTTTTCAGGGTTGCGTTCAATATCGTAGCAGCTACGTAGTGCGACGTAAATTTATGACTATTGAACGAGAAGCTAGCTTAGCTGCTATTAATATCTATGTAGCAGCTAGGCTAGCCACCCGTTCAAAAGTCATAAATCTACATAGCCCTATATAGCCGATAAGATATAGACTATTGAACGTGTAGCTATAGACTAGTTATTACTTAGATTTTGATAGCAGCTACATAGTCGCTACGTAGCTGCTACGATATTGAACTGATCCCTGGTATCAATATCTATGTTAGCAGCTAGGCTAAATACAAAGGTTAATAACTACGTAGTGATCAATATCTATGTAGCAACAATTGTTAACGTTTGTAAGATACCAACAAAACTGACGAATCCATCTAAGATGACATAACGTATCAAAATTTAATCCTATGGGAGAAAAAATAATCCTATAGGACAAAGTTAATCCTAAGGGAAAACAAAATATCTTACAGGACAAAATTTATCCTAAGGGAGAGAAAAAAATCCGGTAGGAGAAAAAAATATCCCATGGGAGAAAAAACATCCCACAGGACAAAATAAATCCCTTAGGAGAAAAAAATATCCTAAGGGACATTAGTTTCTGTCAAAAAGTCTTTCATGATAATCCTATAGGATAAAAAAAATCCTATCGGATTTAACACTTTTTTTGAAAATCCTACAGGATTTTAAATCCCATAGGATATTAATTTAATCCCATAGGAGATAAATTTTCCTATAGGATAAATAAATCCGATAGGATTTATATATCCCATAGGATATTTAAAATATCCTACGGGATTATGACTTTATCCTATAGGATTTCTCAAAATCCTGTAGGATTTTTAAAAATTCTATGGGAGAAAAAAATATCCTACATGATTTTGTCACTGTTTTCGCTCCAGTTGCCGAACCGGGCGAGCCATATCAAATTTATTTTTGTATTGTGTTATTTATCCCCAGAGGTACATTATTGCCAAATTTGATGATTCTACGACAAAAAAAAGTGTGGTTCCAATTTGCACTTATGAGAAGTGCAAATTAATCCAAGAACATGTTCTTTACTAAATGTACATAAAGAAATATAAAAAAGAAGATGTGGTATGATTGCCAATGAGACAAATCTCCACAAGAGACCAAAATGACACAGAAATTGCCGACTATAGGTCACCGTACGTCCTTCAACAATAAACAAAGCCCATACCAAATAGCCAGCTATAAAAGGCCCCGAAATGACAATGTGAAACAATGAACACTGTTCCGTTGATAATCTAATTTTATAATGTAACGGAATGTCGTTTTTTCTTGCTTACTTTCAACTTCTATTGTGCAATATCCACGAGACATAATAAGTAGTCAAAGAATCATTCGTGTTGAATATTTAATAATTACGATCAATTTCAAAGAACCTTTCAATCTGCATTTCAAAATCAAAACTTTACATAAAAACAAATCTTGTAAACATGCACCTGAACGTTAATATCTTTTATAGACATCCAATAAGCCACATTAATCTAAATTCATACATTGTAGTATGGAAATTCATTCAATCCAATAACAAAGTATATTGACCAATTTGTTAAGGATTCTGAATAAAGGATGCCACGATTGAATAGCTTAATACGTCTTATTCCACTAATCAACCTCTATTACTCCATAGAAAGCTTATTAGAGATTGTCTTTGGAAGATGGCAATATATCTGACTTAATGACGGAAACCGGTTTGGAATTAGTTGACAACATGGAAGTAGTATCGACGTAATTTCCGTTTTTTTTTTGCTGCGTGATGTTCGATTCAACGTAATGTCCCGATGCAATAAAATTTTATAAATTTAGTAGTACGTGAAGTTATGTCGTTTCGGACTTAGTTTTGCTTTGTTCAGATTTCAACATATTTTTTTATTGCATTTCTTTTTTCTCTATTGCTTGTTTATTGTTTATTCTGTTTCTTTTGGGTTTGTTTTTGCCTTTGCTTTGCTTTGGTTTGTCAATTGTGCCTTTTTGTAAAATTAAATATTTCGATGGCCGTTTCTCTGTAGTAGAACGAGTGCATAAGGTATCTAACTATGTCTTCGAGGAATTAGAAGGCCTATTCGAAACAATGTTAAACACTGACTTATATTCTGCCTTGGGACAACTGCATTAATATATAAAGTTTTAAGTGTTTTCTCAATACTTAAATTTCCTTTTCTATAAGCAGGCAAACAATATGTGCTTTGAAGGGATTAAAGGGAGGTAAGCATAAAACAATATTTTTAGCGAACAGTCCTGACAATTTTTGGGGTCACTAAAAACAAGCTTATAACACTTGGTCTATAATTCTGTTGATCCGGAAAAAAATAAAATCACAAAAATATTATGCCATCCTAAACTGTCGCTGTTATAGACATGCTAGATGCAACAGTCGTTTACTTTTCTGAAACACCTAGGTTTACAATTGGTGAACATCGAGTTTTCTGTACAAATTTCACAAGAAAATTTTGTTGACACGTAAGTTTTTATGTTTTTTTTTTCTCCTTGTTTATTTTTCGCGTCTATTCATATATGGTTTGTGTTACTCGTTTCAAAATCTGAATAAGGTACTACTTTTTTAGGGATTTTATATTTAAGTATTATATGAATTTATACTAACTCGGTACAATAACATTGAAAATTATTTTTTGTTGTTTACTTGCATCACGAAATAGTTGTTGCATTGACTTTAGCCCTTACTTTAATAGGAATTAGTTATATTGACGGATCAATACCCCTAATCAAGATTTAATTTAAGACATGTCGAAGCTGCATGAAGTTTAATCCGTAATGAAATCAAACGTAAAACCAATTTCTAAAAGTTTTCAAGCTTTTATTGTTCTATGGTTTTCTCAAAACAAGAAGATTTTCGTTTCATTATGAGAACAGTGCTGCAACCTTGCCCATCCTAGCGATGTGTAAAATTTCCAAACTTGTTGCCATGCTAATGTCTGTAGTGCCTATTTGGATTTGAATGAACTTAATTATTTAAACGCACTTCTTCAACACACATCACTCAAAGCCATTATTGAAATATATATTTTTTAAAGTGCCGTGCCTCAGGAATTGATTACTATCTGGATATCACATTCCAAATTTTAAGATGATGTTGTTTATTAAGTTCGTAACTTTATATGCGATTAATGTGAACTTATTAGTCCTCTACATAAACCTATTCTCAAATACTACCCAAGTAGCACCGTAGAATAAAGACCATGATTATTGTTTTTATCAGTATTTACATTATTAATATTTAAATAGTTTAAGACTTATTATACTTCATGCTGACAATGCTTCTGCACTAAACCCGTTAGAGGCTTACCGGATAGCGCGAACAGTCGCCGAACGGATAACTTTGTTTAATTCGTTCATGTCTGTTAGTAGTCCGTTTATATATTTGTTAGACGTCCGTCCATATCCGTTTCATGTCCGTTCAGCTTTCGATTTATCCGTCGATACCGGTTCTGTCCGTTGTAAAAATTTTGACCATGTTTAAAACTTTGAACAGACGTCCAACGGATAAAGTGTCAGTTTAACGACCGGTGGTCGTCCGTTATATACGATACTCGTCCGTTTTGTATCCGTTACTTGTCCGTTATACATCCGATGGAGGTCCGGTAGACTAATTCACCAACGGACTTCTACGGGACGTATAACAGATAAAAAAGATGTGAAACGGAGATAACCGGAAAGATAACGGATGAATACGTATCGAATGTAAAATAAATAAAAATGAATAAATGCCAATTAAAAATTTCGCGTTAGAAATGCCATTTATGTCAGATGTTTGATTGTCATGAATGCTTTTTATTCAAGACGGATTGTGGAGTAAGAGCACGTCATGCAGCTCTTATTTAGGCCAAACTGAAATTCAATATTTGTGGTCAGGTGTTGTATTAAACTTGTTGCCTTTAAATTTAAGCTTTTCTTGTTCATCCGTTTTATCCGGTACGCTTCCGTAAGCTATCCATGGTATGCGGTACTTGTCCTTTTGGATATAGTACCTTCTACATCCGTTCTGTTCGGAACGTTACAGTTTCAAGTACGTTGCATATGTTTTGTGTGTCTGTTAGCCATTCGTTACGCCTCATATTATATGGTCAGTACACCAACGGCTTCCCAATGGATACAAACTTTGTCAACGGACATTTTTTTCATCAGTTTGGCGTCCGTTCAAGCTATCAGTAAAATGTGATGCCGCTTTACGTCCAACAGTTTTGAGAGCATTAGATCTTCATAAGACAAATTGAATATTTGATTAGCCTTATTCTCTGTTTTACCCCGCTGACATGTACAGGTTTGGAGACCGTTCACAAATAATTATGTTTAAAATAACGATATGTTCGAACACTCAATACCATGCCTGTGCTAAACCTTGAGCATAGTTGCAGTATATTTGATGTCTTCAGCATTCAGCAATATCGACTATCTGTCCTCGAGGGTATCTTCAGCTCATTACTGAAATGATTTATATTAGGTATAACTATCATTTCTTAATTTAAGTCATAAGAAACGAGTGACCGGTGAAAAATAATGTTATTCCAATTCTTGTACCAATGCATACAAACATCACAAACTAAGTCTTTTGTGCACGATTTCATAATGTTTTTAGCATAAATTTATTTCGTATAATCGTCAATATTTTTTTCAATCGGTCAGTGTTGTTGTGAAAATATGGCAGGCAATCGAAGTTCGTGTTTTGAAGCCGAAGTTTAACGTTTGTCATCTGTTTGTCAACAAAAAGCATGGATATTGAGCTCGTGTTTAACATATACAATCAGATAATAGTTTATTTTAAGGACATCCATGCGTATTGCGACCACCGGATTTTTACGAGATGGGTCACACTGAGGTCACTTTGCATACGGAAAATATGTCGGGGAATTGCTACCTGAAAGGAAAGCAATTATAATAAAGTAAACTTCTTCTAAATATGTACAAATTAAAGAATTTTCTTCAGAAAAAAGTATAATATGTACATAAGTTTTATAATGAAAACTATCCATTGGGTTATAAAAAAACATATTCATTATTTTTTTTTAATTTGAGGTTTCGTATGACTTTAAGTAATCCGTTTTTAAATTAAAACAAGAAACTAAGATCTCGGCTCCCCAGACAAAGTTGACCTTGGGAGTGCTTGGCTATTATAATTTGTTAGTATTTAAAAAAAAAAGGAAGATGTGGTATGATTGCCAATGCGAGCGCACTCCACCAGAGACCAAATGACATACACGTTTACAACTATAATTCAAAGTACGGCCTTCAGCAATGAACAAAGCCTTCAGTAATGCACAAATTCAATACTGCATAATCAATTGCGAAGGGCCTCGAAATGAAAAATATGATTTACAACAACACACGAAAGTTGTTGAATTAGAGGTTCTTGACCTTGGACAGGCACTTACAGAATGTTGTGTGGTTAAATTTGATTGTTTAGGCAAAATCCATCCCAAACATAGAACAGCACTGTACTAGTACAACATAAGAACCAACATGGAAATGTTTCCACTCAATTCTTTATATCGAAAGGTACAACATGTACTTGGTCGTTATATACATGTAGCTCTTCAACTGTTTCGGTTCTTATACATCATTCGCATACAAATATTCGGCTTTTGTGTTTCGGATACAGGTTATCTAAAAACCCGCTTTGGATTCACGGAATTTATAAATAATTGTTTTCAATTTGTTTTTATTTTGTTGATAGCCGTCTGCCATAAATGTGTTTTACATAATGCTAACTATACTAAACACATACAACCAAATTGTAATTAAAAGAAGGCCTTTAAATTGTTTTATATTTTGTTAACCCAGGTGATCTCAGGTACTCCGAAATTTTAAGCAAACCCTGCTCATTATTTAGGACCCGTGGTGTTGTAAATTGTAGGAAAAACCTATAGGTACAATCCGAATGTCACTTCCGGGGAAAAGGTGACGGGATTGTAGTAACGACATTAGGAACATATCCGATGTCATTTATGAAACAGATTTTTCATAACGGTAAAATAAAAGTTGTGCCAGATGGGTCTTCACCACTTGCAATTGGAACTCTTGGTTTAAGATCTTCTTATTTTTAGCTGCAACCCTCCATCAATGAAATCATTGTAGACAATGCAAGCCTTGACGTATCATATCAACTAGAAGATATATACTCCGTGTGCAGGTGCTGTTGTAATATTGCTACCTATAAATTGAAAATTCACAATTTCGAAGCTGAAATCAGCTCTTTTGTCGTTAAGTTTTGTTTTCAACCGTCCTTCATTGTAAATTTTTGAGATGTAAATCAAGATATGAGGGAGATTTATTTGTTTTTGTTGTATCCTTTATCTCAAGATCGATGGGATACTGCGTCTAACATTTTTTCAGGGTGGATGTAGCCGGATAGGTTCAGTCGCATACTGTAATGTCATAAAAAAAATCGAGAGGACATATTGTTTGTTACAAAAAAGAAAATATTTGTGGTTATAAAGATAAGCCCTGAAAATCCACCTTACTTTGTGAAAGCATGTACCACCTTTAAACAACCTTAAAAGTTAGATGTTGTATTTTTTTTATTTTGATCAGAATAGCTGCAGACTAAAAAATAGAATTCGACCATTTATTCTCTGAAAACTCTTGTAAATAAGCAAATTTCTTCTTAGTTTATTTCTCATTTAATTAGTCTGCATCTACATCATCAAGAAAAATCAATTTCATACAACTTTAAGAAACTAATTAATTTCCAATAACATTACGAAAGATGCATGTCTCTTTCTGCAACACTGATTATTTCTAAGAAGTCATTTTATTTAATGAGCATGACATTAAATTCAATGTGGCGTTAAATGAATTTGTTATCTTGAATAATTTTGTAGCACCCACCTGTAAGTGCATGGAGTGTGTCGGAATCAGGTAAAATATGAAATCGATTGCATCTTACATGTATCGATCTTTTGCATTGAAGGTACATTTTGATGAGAAGTAATTGCAAGCACCTATGTATATCCATAATCAACACGTTCAATAACAGAAACATCATTGACACGTCGTAGGCGGCATCGTCATTAGTAGGACCGGACATACTTTTTTATATGTTGCTTTTATCACACTATTACTTCATAGATTTGTATATTACTGTCGGAAATTAATTTAATAAAAGACGTAGTAATATGTTACTCTCTAATTTTGAAGATCAGAGATATTAACACCCGTTGGCAAAAAAGTTTATGACGAATTAGGAAGATGACAGCAAAACAGCACAGGATTTAGTAGGCCTTAATTTGTTACCAAAAGGAAATGCAGAAGAATTCAAACGGAAAGTAAGCTATTCATTTTCGTATTGATTAATAATTGATAAAACCTTAAATAGATTTAAAATAATCACAACAGTCACAGAAGATACTGTTTTTGGCCGCAAGTGAATTTTGATGGACAAATAACAGCTGCAATTTCTTAACTAGTTACTTAATTAGTACTTAATTTTATCGTACGAATTCTGTTTGAGTTTAATGACATACGTTTTAATTTAGACTAGTACACGAAGGACTCGTTTACTTGAGGGAATATGTGTTGGTTTCTTTAATGACATGTCAATGTTGGTCAGGACAGGCACCGTTGTACGTAAAAACCGACGAAGGTCAAGCAGTAAGGGGTCGACACGGAGAGGGTCAGCACCGACTGTTCTCCAGCCAACAGCGCCATCACCGTCATCCCATCTCGGAATCAATCAAAATGTTAGAACATACCTTACACCTCAACCGTCGCCGTCTAAGAGTGTCACCTTTAGTTTTGATTCAGAGAGAATGATTGCATCCGGTGCTAATTCGCGACAGGTAAGGAAATAGTGTTTTAACTCTTCCGTCATCCCTTCTCAGTGTAGTGTTTGAACAAGTTTCTTCTATGCTTTATTTCTTTAATATGCATTTCCAACTTTCATTCAAAGTAGTTGTAAATTTGAGAAAAGAGAACATTAAATGATTCAGTACCACATACGTTAGAACGAATATCATAAAATAAAAACGAACTATTCCGTTAGATTAAACAGATATTTTTCGTAATTGTCTGTATCGGGATATGTGATTTATTGCATAAGAACATAATATAAGGCTTTTATTTCCTTTCCTTTTTCAAGTATTTTCATGTAAAATGCGAAGATATATTTTTTTCATCATGTTTATCAGACCTGCATTCTTGTTATGGTGTGAATTTATCATAAAATAAGGTGTACGTGTGCTTACTCAGTCTGACAAAAGCTTTTACCATTAAGGCATTTAATGTAAAAATAAAGCACGTACACAAAATTTTACTGATCATTTTTATATAGCAAATTACAGACCAGTTAAGAAATTCAATGTTTTTTTTAAATGTTTAATTTCAGAAAAGTATAAGCGCCTTTTAAAATCTTATCTTTACTTGATCTTAAAAAGATTTTCTAGTTTTTTTTTTCATTCTTTCGATTTATTTCTTTTCCAATAGAAATAAAAATATAAGCAAGAAAAATTTCCATCTATTTATCTTAATCGGTTAAGTTAGTATCGAGCACTTTCACATAGTTTTAACTGTGTTGTCTCGTTCCCTTAGCACGACACAAAATATACTAGGCAAAAA
This sequence comes from Mytilus edulis, assembly GCF_963676685.1. Lineage (NCBI taxonomy): Eukaryota > Metazoa > Mollusca > Bivalvia > Mytilida > Mytilidae > Mytilus > Mytilus edulis. The sequence continues at coordinate 64,902,141 of NC_092351.1, forward strand.
AAGAAACGTTACATGCTTATTAGATCATTTAAACTTTTTATTACAAAAAAATGATAACAAAAATTTAATGGAATAGTTAGCTAACATGATTTTAAAGAGAACAATAACAAGTTTTCTTTATTGAAAACAATATTGCACATTTTCGGACAATTTTAACAGGACGAGTACAGAATTCGGGTTAACATGTCAATACCTTGTATGACCACCTCTTGCATTTATGACCGCCTGACACCTGTGTCGCATGGAATTAATAAGACGTCGAATAAAATCTTGAGGGATGTTGTTCCATTCACTGAAAAGTGCTGTTCGGAGCTGTGCTAGCGTTTCCGGTGGATTTAGGCTATTTCTGATACGTCGTGCAAGTTCGTCCCACAGATGTTCAATTGGTGATAAATCTGGAGACATTGCTGGCCAAGGCAACACACGAATATGGTTATTCTCCAAAAAAGGTCATCGAAATGTGTGCCACGTGACAACGGGCGGTGTCCTGCTGAAAACGTGGTTAAAACGATGTCTTCGGAGAAACGGAAGAACAACTGGAGCCATAATTTCGTCCCTATACCTTGTTGCATTTAGGTTACCAACGATGATTTTGACTTTGCTACGTTCCTGGTAGGTAATTCCGCCCCATACCATAATTCCGCCACCACCAAACCAATCTGTTTCCTGCATACACGCATTAAAAAATCATTCATTGCGTCTCCGGTAGACCCTGGCTCTGCCGTTGCTAAATTTCAAGTTGAATTTATATTCATCGGTAAAAAAAAACTGTCTCCATGTTTGCCTATTCCATCGAATCCGTACTCGTGTCCATTGAAGTCGCGCCATCCTGGCCTATGACGCTGCGTAAGGATAGGTCCCTTCAACGGACGACGAGCTCTGAAACCAACTTGACGCAATCGGTTACGAACTATTTGAGTAGATATTCAGTTATTATGTCTTCCGTGGGTTTATCGTGCAGTTTGTGACGCGTTTGCATTATTCGATTTCGGAGATGAATGATGCGGATGTATCTGTCTTGACGTAATGTCGTTTCACGTGGCCTGCCACTACGGGGGCGATCATGTGTTGTGCCAGTATCTCTAAAACGAGTCTTAAGCCTTGCAGTAGTCATTCCAGAGACATTAAAATGATTTGCAACCTGCACTTGAGTCATTCCTGCTGCTAACATCTCCGATATTTTTATAAATGAGTAAATTTGATAGATAAATCATTCAGGTTACTAGTTTTAATCATGAAAATATTTGAAATTAATATATGTGATATTTTCAAATTAAAAACAAATGTAACGTTTCTGGTTTTTTTTTTTTGCCTAGTATATATACAGATCAATAAACAAAAACCAAAGTTAATACTGATGAAATTGTTTATGTATTTTTGTCATTATACAACATAGTTATCCTTTGTGAAAAGTAGAATTTCATTTCATATCTGATTAAACAAGAAAATGAAATATAGATTACTCTGTTATCCCAAACTAATCTGATTAGTAAACTATTTATTTTACATTCCTATGGCTTATACAAACCTATTAACGTAATGTTTTTGATTGGTACTATGGAATTGCTGATTTCAAAATATGTTGTATGAGAAATTGCTTTTTATATGCTGGTAACTGAGCTGAAATTCAGGGGCATTTTTGAATTGCTTTTAACATGCTGCAACTTATATCAATTGCAGTGGTGTTGGGAATTCATGTTACATACTGAAAAACAGATTTTAATTTTAGTAGTGTTTTGAATTGCTGAACAAACTGAAAAATGCTGATCTTGCAGTATAATAATTAGTAAAATTAACAATATAAATTAAAGAACATCAATGCATTATTAAATCCATTTTCACCCTTAAATACTAGTATTAAATATTGCCTACAATTGTATTTGCTACTTAATTGACTCATCGATAAAAATCGACAAGAAATTTGCTGCAATATAATTGCCTCTCGTAATTTGAAGTGTTCTACATCAACTGACTTGCTTACCATTTCAAACCGGAGTAAATACCTGAGATCGCTTCGATTTTTTGGTAGATTTTGAGTTGCTATTTTTTAGTTTTGCTCTTACTCTTGTTGTCTCTTCGTAGTTTTTGCCATAACGTCTTTGTTCGTTTTTTCTTCGCCTTATGAGTACTGATTGTTCATTTTGTCTCCCTTTGGAACATTGAAACTTCGACTGGTACTGATAAAAACGGATTTAAAGATAAATGACAAATAATTTTTCACACCTCCAAGGGTCAAATTAAACAGCTCTGGGAGGACCCATTGCAAGGCCAATCCAGAAATTCTCGTAATAGTATCTTTATTAATTAACTTCAGTGTTACACTATTTTTTCATTTCATTTCACAAGACCTTAAAGAGGAACTATCAAAATCTCTGTTTCTTTTTATAAGACGCGTATCTAATGATCTGGTGCCCATTCCAGGTGTCTTCAACATTTTCTTATCTGAAGAACTTTTCCTCCCTTTCAAGTCACTATAAAGTGTTACAACTTAAATTTTAGACGCAACACATAAATAGTAAAAGAATAGGAACTGCCATAATTGCATGTGTTATAAATGCAGAAACAAATTAAATATATTTAAAACATATTAATGATGTAGGAGTTCAAAATGATACAACTATGCATAGCAAAATGACCAAAGAACGAACATTTGCACAATTACAGAATGCATATGCCTGGTTCGGGTATAAAAATAGATGACAGTTTACAAAACAGAAGAAGCAAAAGTAAACCGTAAATCGATTTGTATTATCGAGGTCGTCAATAAATGAACTTTGTGATAATCTACTTGTTCTCCAAACATAAAATAACTCCATCGTCTGCTTTCAAAATACTTTTTTAATGAACGTGACCGTCTTTAGCCTGAAATATATCATGTATATGCCATACTAGCATGTACATGGTGAGTAAACGAAAACTGCGTCTTTCAAACAACTATTTATTTTCAGTTTGTGTTTATTGTGACTTTCGATCTAAATACTAGAGACGTTCCAAAATCCTGTATTGGCCTAATCTGGGATCGATTTCACAAAAAAACTTACGACTAAGATTTATCGTAAGTATACTGATTTGTTGATGACTTAAGACCAATATTACTCGTAAGTTTTTTTTTGTGAAATCGACCAGAACTCGGCCAATACAAAAACAAATCTGTATTTGCCGAGTTATTCTGTATTGGCCGAGTTGTCACCTTAAATTGCATAAGCAATTTTCACCATATAAAGTCCAATAACAGTGTAGTTAATTAATAATTAACAATATAAAGACCAATGTGGACAATATTTATTGCAATACACAATTATAGAAAGGCCCATTAGTGCAACATTTACATGTATCATTATAAACAATAAAAGGCCCATCTAGGCAAAAATTATTATGATAGTAAACTATACAAAAAAAAACCAGTCAGGCAATATTAAGTATAATAAACAATAGAAAAGACTACCCTCATGATCATCATGATAGACAATAGAAAGGTCAGGGACGGATCCAGCCATTTCAAAAAAAAGGGGGGGGTGGGGGGGTTCCCAACCCAGGACAAAAAAGGGGGGTTCCAACCACATGTCCCCATTCAAATGCATTGATTGACCCCCGAAACCCCCCCTCCCCCCTCGATCCGCCACTGAATGTCCATCCAGGAAAGAATAGTAAAAAACTGACAACAATAGCAATGCCTTTTCAAGAAAGATTAATTATAATAAACAATAGGAGCTGATAACATTACTATATTAATCTCTAATTAAATCGGTCAAATATCGATAAACAATAAGTCACGTGTTGCTCTTAACGTAAGAGGATTTCATCGATGCTTATTTAGATAATAGGATTAATTCAGTAATGAAAAACCTGCTATAAGCATATTACAGAAATTGCTTGACTCTATACAACATTCTGATAGCTTTAGCTAATATGGAAGGAAAGTTGCATTCTTGTTTCTTGTCTGAAAGTTTAAAAAAAATTCTGTTGGATATCGATATTATAAAAAATTATTGTACGCAAAGAGAAAATTCAAATTTAAAACTGAAATCGGAAATTTCTGAAAGAGTTGCAAAAGATAACTTTGAAGACAATGTCGTTGTTTTTTTGTTTTTTTGTTTTTGTTTAAGGAGGGTGGAGGGATTTGACACGTACCAAATTATCGTATTATCGTTACCACTAGTATGCAAACATCAGTCTTTTATTCATTTGTTATTGTTGTACAGTTGATTTTAATATCCATATCTTGGAATATCTCAAGTATGATTATGAAGAGAACCATCTTTTGTTTTTGATAAAATTCCATGTAGTAAAACCTCGAAAAGTTGATTGGATAGGAAAAGTATTTGATCAGTTTGACTTCTTCTGAGGCAAAAGCGCACTTTTTTTGGTACTATATGTCGTTCTTATACTAATTCGGTTACTTTAAGGATCAATGAGGTGGTGGCATTTCACTTAGTTATCAAAGGTATTAGGTTTATAATTTGATACGCTAAACGCGCGTGTCGTCCACATAAGACTCATCAGTGACGCTCAGATGAAAATAGTTATAAAACTAAACAAGTACAAAGTGAAGAGCATTGAGAACCCAAAATTCAAAAGCCAAATACGGCTACATTAATATATGCTTGAGATAAGAAAATCCTTAGTTTTTCTTGATAAGATATTGAAAAATGTGTGTTTGACAAAACAAAAACACAATAGAGAGCACGTGGAGCATGTAAACATAAATGATTTGATATATTTTATTTAAATGTTTACATGCTCCACGTGTTCTCTGTTGTTTTTTTGTTTTGTCAATTTAGCTGTCCGGTAAATATCGGCAACTTACTTGAAAATCAATCACCTTTCGATCAACAATTGTTACTGAATGATATATTATTTGTCGATGATACGTTTTACATTCGTTATCAATTACGTCAAACCAGGAAGTATTTTAGTATATATGCAAAAGCATTGGTTAACTAAATTGGATAACTTTATAATTACAAGAAACTCGTTTCATATCACTTTAACAAGTTTATACCTCGTCAGAGCATATTAACCATTATTGATAGTTATAAACATATTACATAGATAGGGATAACCATTATTGGAGACAGCAGCCAGACACATTATTTATTCCAATAGACTTATAGAGTTCAATATAAACCATCCACAAACACTGCAAATTCTTAGAATACGCAGTCTGCGGACACTTGTAATAGATCGCCTTAAATGTAGTTTGATTTTAAATAACAAACTTTGTAAACGTCATATGAATTTGACGTTTGGTCGAAAATGTACCAAAAGCAGATTATTCGTTTTTTTTTTTTTCATGGGTTGACGTAATATACGTAAGGATCACATTTAGAAAAAATGAGAATGGACACGGAAAATGTGTTTAACAAACAACAATCCGACCAAAGAGCAGAATCAGCCCAAAATCATAATGTGCCTTTCTTCTTATTTTTTTGTTTATGTCAAATACATTTTTGTTTATGTCAAATCTATGTTTGTTTCTGTCAAATCTAATTTTGTTTATGTCAAATCTATTTATGTATATTTTAAAACAATTTCAGTCAGACTATATAGAACTTCAAATGACATTCTTGATTAAAATGTCGAAGGTCAAAGTAATGTCGTCTGTTGACCTCTGATAACAGTTCGGAAGATAATTATATGGAAACCTTACTTTGCTAGTTGAGGTGATGGCTTTACAACTAGACAAATCTAAATGAATTCACACAAAATTTTCCTGAATACAATCTGCTTCCGTGAATGATTGTGTTTGCATCTGGTATGTATTTTTGTTTGCGAATGAAAGAGGGACGAAAGATACCAGAGGGACAGTCAAATTCATAAATCGAAAATAAACTGACAACTCCATGGCTAAAAATGAAAAAAGACAAACAGACAAACAGTAGTGCACATAACACAACATAGAAAACTAAAGAATAAACAACACGAACCCCACCAAAATTTAGGGGTGATCTCAGGTGCTCCTTAAGGGTAAGCAGATCGTGCTCCACATGTGGCACTTCCAAAATCTTTGGTCGAAAGCATATTGAAAAAAACTGTTAACAGATTGCAATCGATGTATCTTCTACTCACTATGATAAAATAATATGGTGAATGTCCTTTTTTTAAAGATTGATTCACACTTATTTAATTCCGCAGCATGTTTTTGTGTCTGTTCTATGTCTTTTTAATGCCAGTAACCGAATTGCATCCAGGGTTTTAATACGTTTATAGGCTTGTCTAATATGTTTGTAATATTGTAGCTGGTATTTATGTCAGAACTTATTTGGAATCTGTTGAAAATAGTCATTGAAATTAGTAGAGTCGGTTCGTCTTAATTGATAAATTATCAAATTAGTTATTATATCTATTTCCATGTTTCTTGTTGACTACCGTGTGTTGATAACAAGAGTTATTTGTCAGTCTCTTTGATTTAAGTTGACGTTACTCGATGTCTTTTGTGCGTTTGTTGGGCATGCAATCTACTTCAGCAAAGGTAATAATAAACAAATAGGGCTAATCGACGTGTGACTGCTACGATAGATGTGCTAAAGGATAAAATCAATCTATTAGCGGGATTGAATAAAGACGGATGTTCGAAAATTTTAAAGCAGTCGGAATAACGTTGTCCTTTGAAAGAAGCAGGGACCCAGTTACAACTGGCATATTTCAAAAATGAAAACAACATATTTTAAATGTATGCGTCCGACGCGTTTTTCAAAAAATACCTTCATCAGGAACGCTAAAAATCGAGTATTTGAAGGTCAAGGATGTTCAAATGCAAAACAGTTGAAAAGCTACATGAAAACAGGGCAATATTTATTAATAGAAACTGTGCATAAGGGAGTTAAAAACTAAAAAAATTAATAACGTAAAATCAGATTGTTACCCCGAGAAACCATTGCCAACCGAGGTGAATAGAGGTTAACAATGTCTTTTTGAATAATAACAATCTGCTTTATCGCCTTCTCAGGTGTATTTGTTTTTACTTTTTCTACTGAATGTTCTGTTTTTACTGTCTATTATATTTTCAAATTCAAAACAATAAAGTATAACGTCTTGAACATAACAGCCATCTACATGTTGTATTTGATAAAGCGCGCACTTGATCAAGCGTATCAATGAAGGGTAAAAGAGAATTTACCATGGTATTTGCGTAAATTATCTACCTACTATTAGTCAATCACAATATGGCATTATGACATGTATAATACCATAGAAAAATGTTTAGTAACTATCGAACTCCCGTGTTGAATTAAATTAATTGTTTTTCAAGCTTCGGTTCTAAGATATGTATTTCAAAATTATCATATAAATGAATTTTAAATGTTATGTCAAAATTTGAAAGCGATGCATTCATTAGGATACATTTTATCTCCTGAGACAATGGATACTCATAAGAAAAACTCCCTTGTCGACTGTTAATTAAAAGTTGTCTAATGTCATTTATATAGACAAGGAGGTAAAATCCAATTTACAATACCATGTAAATTTCATTTCAAAAATAGGAAGAAAACTATTTGATTAAGAATTAAATGCAATGATACCATTATATTATAAATTCGCACTTGACTACCGTCGATATGACACTGAGAGTTAAAATATGTCTTTCATCAACCATAATTCTTTGTCAAGGCAATATAATCTGTTATTAGGAAGCCCGACTTATTACATAGTTACATGTTATATAAGTCTCTTCAGTATTAATGAGGCAAAATCCATACAAAAGAAGAAATGGCGAGGCGATATGATTACCAAGGAGACAAATCTCTGCCAGACAAAACATACTTAGATGTTACCAACTATAGGTCATCCACCATTAAAAAACATCATTACACATAGACAGCTATACAAAGCCCCAGAATTGAAAAAAGTAAAACAATTCTGACAACAAAGAAAACCTAACGGCCCGATACGTACATAACAATGAACGAAAAAAAAACAAACAAATACAACATACTGCAACTCCCAAAAACCACTGAATTAGAGGCTGCAGACTTGGGACTGACACTCCCGTGTTGAATTAAATTAATTGTTTTTCAAGCTTCGGTTCTAAGATATGTATTTCAAAATAATCATATAAATGAATTTTAAATGTAACGTCAAAATTTGAAAGGGATGCATTCATTAGGATACATTTTATCTCCTGAGACAATGGATATTCATAAGAAAAACTCCCTTGTCGACTGTTAATTAAAATTTGTCTAATGTCATTTATATAGATAAGGAAGTAAAATCCAATTTACAATACCATGTAAATTTCATTTCAAAGATAGGAAGAAAACTATTTGATTAAGAATTAAATGCAATGATACCATTATATTATAAATTCGCACTTGACTACCGTCGATATGACACTGAGAGTTAAACTATGTCTTTCATCAACCATTATTCTTTGTCAAGGCAATACAGTCTTTTATAAGGAAGCACGACTTATTACATAGTTACATGTTATATAAGTCTCTTCAGTATTAATGAGGCAAAATCCATACAAAAGAAGAAATGGCGAGGCGATATGATTACCAAGGAGACAAATCTCTGCCAGACAAAACATACTTAGATGTTACCAACTATAGGTCATCCACCATTAAAAAACATCATTACACATAGACAGCTATACAAAGCCCCAGAATTGAATAAAGTAAAACAATTCTGACATCAAAGAAAACCTAACGGCCTGATACGTACATAACAATGAAAACAAAAACAAAACAAACAAATACAACATACTGCAACTCCCAAAAACCACTGAATTAGAGGCTGCAGACTTGGGACTGACACATACAGAAATGTGGCGGATTTTAAGTACTTTGTTGGAGCCACATCCACCCTTTTTTCAACCTAGAACAGTGGAGTAGTATTACAATATAAAGAATTTAATCAAAAAGGACTAGTGTACCTTTCTGGTGTTTTCAGTCATCAGTTGATTTTGGTTCGTACCATATAGGTTATCTACAAAATTGCGTACTAGCAAGATGTTGACAAATATGTATAAAATATGTATTGAAATTAGCAAAAATATAAAAGGTACCACTTTCTAATAATTCATCATTTATCACTCAAATAATATCTTCAATATCTTCTCCTTTGGAAAACAAATTAATTATTACCTATCATTAAATATCGAGCCCAATTAATCAGCTTTATTTCGTGTTTTAGTTCTTAACGGGCCTCTATAGAGCTATTATCTATCACCGTAGACCTTACAATTAGCTGACATTTTCCCATTACCTTAATCATCTCGTCAAAAAAATGCAAAACTCTAATATGTAGATCCTAGAACTGAGGCTGAACATTTTATTGTTTCATCTTGTTAGTTATTATATAATGGGGGTCGTGTAATGGTCATAGTCGAGGAAATACAGCTGTAGGACTTATTGGGTCACATATGAAAGAAGAGGACAACAAAAAGGGTCTTTGGTGGGATATTTTTGGAAGTATTTTAGATTTTGAAGCATTATTTTTATTGGTTTTTTTTTCGGCTAAGAACTACAGCTGTTAAAAACTAACAGTACTATCATTTTTGAACTTTTTCTTTTTTTGATGTTAAGGGTGTAAACATTCCCTGTCGTATCCAGCATGTGTTTTGTAAGATATTCTGCTTTGTATCCATCTGATGATGTAAACCCATTTTTTCAACAAAGATGTTTACAACATGTTAGTTGCTGCTCCTGTAATTTAGTGGTTATTGTTTATTGCTTTGTCTTTGATGAAATTGATTTGGCAGATATTTGAGTATTAGATGCATGAGTTTGTTCATTAGTTGTTTTCGGCTGTGATGATGATGATATAGCTGTTTATAACTACGAGTACTTTCCAATATGTACCATGTGTTTTTGTTGTTGTTGTAAGGTATGTAAAGCTTTTTTCTGATTTTTATCGATCTGATTATGAATGCATAGCCCAGGACACATCAATTACATTTGTCTAGAGGTGTTCTTATTATAAAGATCACGAACATCAATGTGAGGAATAAAATTGTTTGTCAGGACATTTTATTAAACTTTTACTTTAAGAGTTAGTCAGTTATCAAGACTCCATAAATACTAATATTAATCATGTTAATGAACCATTGCAGAGGCTGTAATATCGTTTTCAAGATTTCATTGATATAGTATTCTTCTGGTTACAAAGACATGACGTCACTAGGATTGACGAAGCTCAATGACGGAGAGATATGTGACAATATCGTCTGCCATTTAATTTTATTTATACTTCTATGAATTCTCTGGTTACACAGAATCTGCAACATAAGGACGGATAAAACGTTAGCGTCAGAAGTGTGTTGTGTGCGAAGATTCAGTCATGTTAAACCTCAAAGAGTTCTCTGGTTAGAATGAAAAAACAAAAACAAATCAAAGAGTAAAACCAACGTTACCGGCGGAGGTATATCGTTTATCAAAATTCATTTTCCGTAATTCTTGAAGAGTTCTCTATCTACAAAGAATCCACATAACTATATAGATGAAACGGCACTGTTCATTTTAAGCTTATAGTAATAACCGATATCAATTTTTACCGTTGAAATTTTGATTCAGAAGAAGATTTGATCTTACATATTTTCTGCTTGAAATTGATATGACAATAAAAACATAATGCACAATGATTCATTGATTGACAAGATATTATATGTTTAGTCAGTAAAGGTCACTTCACATGAAGTCTTTGATACTGAAAAAGTGTCATTTCCAATAAATCAAAGCTTGCATGCACCAAACGATTTTTGGAGCTAACAAACAAATGTTAAAGAACTTGTATATTGTTAAAACTAGAGAGGAATCATGCGACCGCTGCGACATATAAGATGTCTAATAACACATAATTTAGAGGGATCTCAAGTTCAAATACAGCTTTGTCGTAGTCGAAATAAAATAATTGGAAAGCGCTAATAAAACCTATATACTGAGAAATGTAAGTTTTTTTTATAGAAAGTCGTTTAAGCATCTTGAGATATCGGTCTGACATATCTGTTCGTAATGCTATGTATCACACAAATCTTTCACAGGAATCATTATCTTTTGAAATAAAAATACAATTGTTGCAATCCCACGTTTAAGAAAGGTTTTATATGGTTGCAATGTTTACGTAAAAAAAGCAGCCTATATAGAATATCTATTTGGTAGAATCTTCATCCTTTATTCATGTCAGACTGTCTCTTTAAAAATGTTTAAATTAGATCGTACAATTGTTCTGACGAAGATAGTGTAGTCCTGAAAACTCGAAATTGTTCTGACGAAGATATTCATTAATAGTCGAAATAAAAGTACAGTATACAATCGAAAAGATTTCGGGAGAACCCATACATGTACTCACTATGTACATGTTTAGACTGTTTACTGTTTGAATTTCAAATGCTTCAGACATTTTTATATTTGATCGTACAATGAAAACAGTACTACTGTACACACGGGCAATGCACTCTTTGTATTATGTATGCATAGTCCGGGACATATCAATTACATTTGTCTAGAGGTGTTCTTATTATACAGATCACGAACATCAATTCGCAGAATAAAATTGTTTGTCAAGACATTTTATAAATCTTTTGCTATAAGAGTTATTAAATTACCAAGACGCCATATATACAAGTATAACTGAACATTGAAGAGGAAGTGATATCGTTTTTAAGATTTGGTTAATACAATATTCTTCTGGTTACAAAAACATGACGTCACTTGGATTGACGAAATTCAATGTCGGAGTGATATGTAACAAAATCGTTTGTGTCATTTAATTTTATTAATACTTCTAACAAGTATCTTGGTACATAGAATCGGCATCATCAAGGCAGATGAAACGTTACCGTCAGAATTGTATTGCTTGCAAAGATTTTTGTTTAAACTCAAAGAGTTCTCGGGTTAAAATGGGAAAACATCAAAGAGTAAACGCAATGTTACCGGCGGAGTAATATCGCTTATCAAGATTTTTTTTTCGTAATTCTCAAAGAATTACAAAGAACCCACATAACTATATAGATGAAACGTCACTGCTCATGTTAAGCTTATAATTACAACTGATATCAATTTTACCTGTGACATTTTAAATCTGAAGAAGATTTGACGTTCTGTGTTTTCTGATTGAAATTGATATGACAATAAAAAAAAACATAATGCGCAATGATTCATTGATTGACAAGATATTATATGTTTCAGTAAAGGTCAATTCACGTGAAGTCTTTGATGCTGATAAAGTGTCATTTCCAATAAATCAAAGCTTGCACGCACAAACAAAAATTTGCAACTAACAAACAAATGTTAATAAAATTGCGCATTGTTAAAACTAACGAGAAATCAGGTGCACGCTGCTTGAACAGTTTGATAGATATTTTAACAAAGCAGCATTATCAAACGTTAATTGAAAATGAATAGTTCGATGTTTGTTGTAACAATTAATTATTAAGATTGATGTTGACTGGAATGTTCATTTCAACGGTTGCGTGTTGTTAATAAAATTCAATAATCTAGTATTAGCCTTTTCAATTAGACAAGATTAAATTTTGCTGACAAGACCTTATACCGAAGTACTTCACGAAACTAAAAGTTACTCTCAATTAAAATGTAGCCGCCCCAATACAATAAACAGCATCTGCTAGAAACCCATTGAATACGGTGAAGATGAAATATCAACAACATAACGATATTTAAGGAAGATCAATGTAACACCTTTGTGCAAGCAATATTCATGAAAAATTTGACTGCCCACTTAATTTTGCTATCGATCAGTCATAAGTTAAGTTAGAGTAAATAAAGGCAACAGTAGTATACCGATGTTCAAACGCATAAATCCATGGACAAAAAAACAAAATCGGGGTAACAAACTAAAACTGAGGGAAACGCATTAAATATAAGAGGAGAACAACGATACAACACTACAATGTAACACACACAGAAACAGACCAAGCAACAGACAAAATCCCACGAGAATAACAAATATAACATCAAGACTTCTCGTTTTCGATTGTTGCTGTGGAATTTGTTTTCGTCTACATTTGATTTTGCTTAGAATTACGATACATTTGTACTTTGTGTCTTCCAATATATGTTATAGCTGTAGTACGTTTACTACAAGATGTTCCCAGTAACAGAGACAACGGCTATTATATTGGAACAAACGAAACGTAAATTGCAGAGTAATATCATTTGTTAAGATTAAGTTATACACCAGTATGTTTCTAGTTACAATTAAAAGACGAATTCAATAACAGGAAATGCTGTAATTAATACTTAAGTTTATGATTTGATGTTGAAACCTTTAAGGACGCTATCACGAGTTGGTTGAGCTTTATCGAATATATGTTTCAAAATATTTGTTTTGATGGGGTCCGTGTTACTGAACTCTTAAACTTTACACTTTAATACTTGAATGTATTGTTGATTTTTTAAATTTGTTCCCCCATTACATTGTCAGTTAGTTTTCAACTATGAGTTTTAACATCCCTTTTGTAACTTTCGCCTTTCCTTTGATAGGGTAAAGCAGTTTTTCTCAAAGAAAAGGTTGACACAGTAGAACAATTGTGTTTCTGTAATTTGTTGATGTTTGTGTAAATGTATGATTTCACATTGATGGAAAACAGTCAAAACGAAATGTGCAATGTTTTTTTTTAAATTGAATAAAATTATGTGGTTTAGTGTTACTTGCAAAGAATTTATGTTAGGCACGGATTGAGTAGAAATACTATCATTTTCCATCGTTGTATGATATATGTTTGTTTAAAATTTGGATATTTAATGTTTTGAAATACTTGATTTAAATTAAAACAAATTGAGTCACTAGTATTTTGTTGTAAAACAAGTCATGCAAAGATCATTGATAAAATTGTAGTCATTGTTTTTCGTACCTTAATTGCAAGGATATCTCTGAGGGTAGCATTTATTTAAAATTTTATTATCTGGATTCAATTAGACTGAATGTACATAAGAGATGGGATGTCATAAAGTTTAAAATATCAATTAATTGGACAATTTTGTTGTAAAATGCAAACTTTAAGTTGCAAAATTTCAATTTAATGTTTTGTTTGTGATCACAAGAGACACCTATCTCTCAAATAATTATAATGCATGCACACATACAAGTGAGTATAGATAAAATGTTTTGATTAGCAGTAACCCCATAGTAATTAGAATTTTTTGGCTGGATCGGTGGTCTTAGTCCCCGTGAATAACATGAATAAGGTTACATCTTTCCTAGCATCGAGCTGATTAGGAATAACTGGGTTTCATTCAGTATATATGAACGGTATTATCTTAATCATCTAATACAGTATTTTGAATTACTATAGAATCTGGACTGTGTGTGTATTCTCTGGGGTGTTTGTTATTTGTTAGTGTTTTTATTACTTGTTTCAGACACAATCTGACAATTTCATTACAGGATTAATACCGAAGTAAATTACTCGGTTAAAGAAGAAATTAAACTGTTAATTTGTACTGATCGATCCGTATGTAAGATTTGTATTTGCACTTACATAGTGCATTCTTCAAATATAAGAGTTTTCTAAGACGAATAAAAAATAATTGGAAAGCGCTAATAGAACATTATGTACTTTGAAATGTAAACTTATTTCTTTTTATAGAAAGTTGAATAATAACATCAACGGTACCAATTTTCTTGCACCAGATGCGCATTTCGACAATACATGTGGTGATGCTCGTAACCAAAATATTTGAAATCCAAAGCTTATATAAAAGATGAAGAGCTATAATCCAAAAGGTCCAAAAGTATAGCCAAATCCGTGAAAAAAATCAGAGACTTGCAAATTATAAATGAATAAGCATTTTTAGATATCGGTCTGACATTTCTGTTCTTAATGATATATATTTAAGAAATCTTTAGCCTTCATAATAAGAATACATTCTCATAAGAAACATTTTCTATGGATGCAGTATCATCGTCAAAAAGCACTTATAGAATATCAATAGATAGAATCTTCATCCAATATTACTATCAGACTGTCTCTTCAAGAAATGTTAACATTAGATGGTGAGTACAATTGTTCTGACGAAGATAGTGTAGTTGTGAATAGTCGAAAAAAAAAGTACAGTATACCAGTAAAAAGAATACAGTGTCACATACTGTGTCATCAAGTAATAATTTATAATTATTCTCACTAGCTGTATGTGTTTAAGGCTTTTCAGGAATGCATGGCTCTCTCTCTTTCTCTCTCTCTCTCTCTCTCTCTCTCTCTCCACAAAGGAGACATTGTAATCGGTCAGGATTATTCCTTTGTCAAACAATCAAGCTTCTCAACATTGCATCTGTAAAAATACTCGAAATACAAGCTCTCAAATACCTGCTAAGTTAGTGGAAAATAAGTGTTGACTGGTTATGAAGTCTGGATTGGATTTACTGTAAAGATATAAACCCGCCAAAAGTATAAAAATATGAGTAAAAGAATAAAGGATAGAATGATACTGTTGCAATAATTTGGTGCTCAAAATATAAATGATCGAAATTAATAAGCAAAGAACAAAAAGAGAAAGATTGGTTAAAAAAAGAATAAAGAATACCTTCGTTAATGGGTTTGAGGGCATATATTCTACGATTATCGGTTCACGACACATATCGATATGATACTGGTTGACGTGTCACATGTTCAAAATATTGTAAAAAACGTATAACTTCACAAATGTACATTCATAAAAGTTAACGAACAAATATGGAACAATAAAATTCTTGTCATTATACTATTTATCAATCGTGTCAACATGTTTTTTTTTTAAAACCTTCGAAAAAAATATCCATTAAATCGCACAACCATTAAACAAAACACGCAATTTTGTTTGGTTTAATTAATATCATCGATGTTATGAACTTATATTATATATGAATGTTGGATATCAATTTTCCTATTGGTTAACTCATTTGCGATATTTTTACAGCGTTAAATCATATTATGTCTATATTGTTGCTGGACAAAACCAGATTTCAATTTGACTTTTACAGATTTATTAGCCAAGTTCATAGCTTATCAAATCCATGATTACTCAACTTCTTTACAAGAAGGGACGGGACTTGCGTACAAAAAATGGCAAGGCTTAATTGGCAGAAACTAACAATTTATTTATTTATTTAGGATAACTAACACGTAAGCTTTTAAACATATTTGAAATTAAAACAAAATAGAAGCTATTACAACAGTGCTTTCAGTTAAGTTATATAGATAATAACAGTGCATTGACTTGACATATCAACGATATAAGAATGAGGCTTAGAAACGGGGAAATGCGAGGCTCTGCCGAATACTTATATCGTCGATATGTCAAGTCAATGCACTATTACTGTCTTTATACTACAATCAAAAAACATTTTCAATTGTTGTTTAATGTGTTAATTTTATCATTTTATTTAATTATTGGGAAACTTCCCCCTTTTATAAAAAGGTCTCATATCATGCAGGCAGAGAAATAAGCAATAAGATGAAATGTACATTACTTGTTGAATTCGCAATCGATGGTGAACGAATTTGTTTGAAAATTAACTAAATTATCAACAATAAGCATAAAACATAATGATTTATAGTTTGCAGAAGTATTAACAAGTGAAATATTTTTTTTTTATATAAATTGCATACGAAATAAGTTAAAGTCGTTGAAAACAAGAGCAGGTTGAATAGGTCGGATGAATAGATAATTATAATTTCGGCAATATCTATTTAAATATTTATGAGGAAAAGTGATAGCATGTCAGTGACTGTATATGACATAGAAATATATGGTCAACGCATTTTGACTGCTGAAATAGAACGAGTGCAGAAGACGTTACTAAGTTGTAAAACTTGTGTCTGATCCTTTTGTCATTATGAACAATAAAATATGTTTAAATTAAATATAACACAAATAACCCATTCCTTCCCTTAATCGATAGACTATCAAACTCATTGGGGCCTCTAAATATGTGTTATGATCAAAACGAGTCTGTAATCCTGGATTTCGATTAGCACTATTTATGACCAAAACATTATAATGGTATCCAGATATTGAACCCAGTATTTGACGATGTCAACTTTGCCACTTTTTCGTGTGTTATGTAGCCTTCTTAACAAAAGAGTTATACACCAAATGCTGATGTTATATCACTTTTGTAAATCACAATCATCATTATTTCACACAATGGTCTGCCAAGCAGACGTTGAAGAAGTTAATATGGCGTTCTCTATTTCAAAGCGATTAGCGCGAGACACCCACGTGCTAATAATATATATTTATTATTAATATTATCCAATTAACAAATACATCAAATATTGTAAATTTCACATTTTAATATCTCATATGAAAAATCATTTTTATATTTATTTGTAATTATTAAGATTTGTATCGCAATACATGTAATTTATTTTGTAAAGGTTATTACTACATAAATGAGAAACTGAACTTTTCATACTGCTATAATATATTCATGTTTTATTGAGTTACAAATGTAAATTGTATTGGACGATACTGGTTAATTTGAGATAAGGGATGTTTTTAATGTTTACCTTCAACCATTTTCTGCCAATCTAGTGTGGTATTTTACGGTATTTTCTGTTCTTTTACAGTCATTTCCAGTTTTATAGAAACTTGTTTTTGTTAATTTGCATCCGTCAGCTTTGTGTCCACACGGTACTGTTATTTCTTGCTTAAAATGAGACATTTAGACGTGAATATTGTATGAAATATTTCTTCAAAATTATAATTTATACTCATACATTGGTGTTATAACGACAATGCAAAAAGAAAAGTAATTTATCAGATAATAAATCAACTAGCTTACTAAGAATAACGTCATAGGCTTTAATTGAAAATGAAGAATTTAATCAGTTATCTTTACTGTTTAGTATTGTCACTACAAAATGTTACAATAATCTATCATGTTCATCATAAATTTTGTTTAAATGTAAAAACAATGACGTAGATGATAAAACATGGAAACTTGATTAAATTAGTAAATCTATAAATAGATCCTGCACGAATATCTTATCGTATGAACGTTCATTTTAAAAGTGACATATGTTACTATACCAAGGGCCTATAAAATCAACCTATAGTTGTTAAAAGAGGGACGAAAGATACCAAAGGGACAGTCAAACTCATAAATCTAAAACAAACTGACAACGCCATGGCTAAAAATAAAAAAGACAAACAGAAAAACAATAGTACACACGACACAACATAGAAAACTAAAGAATAAACAACACGAACCCCACCAAAAACTAGGGGTGATCTCAGGTGCTCCGGAAGGGTAAGCAGATCCTGCTCCACATGTGGCACCCGTCGTGTTGCTTAAGTGATTACAAATCCGGTAAATAGTCTAATTCGGTAGGTCATATAGAGTAGATCTGTTTCTATATTTCTTCCCCGGGCAATTAAAGAGCTGGCTGATGACATTCATGTCCTATGTTTTTATTTATAAACAGTACACTATGGGGAAAAAACGACAAAAAAGACCAAAAACAGTTTAAAAAAATCAAATTCCTGCTCCTTTGGCGTCATCTCGACCTACTAACGCTCAAACAACATTCAGTACTAAATATTGCGTGCTACGTGTGTGTAAACTCCCTGGTAAAACATTATCCCCCTGATAAAACATCAATGTTCCCCGCAAAAAATCATTCATTACTGATGATTCAAATGAATACCTTCCAGTGCATGCTCTTCTTTTTACATTCTATCAATTTATAACAGAAAAAATAAGTACAACAATTCATTAAAGATGTTAAATGAAAGTAAAGGGAAAATTCAAAGAACAATGGAGAACTCGTTGAAAAAATATCATGACTATCAATTCGCGTATATTTCACGTGTTCCTCGTGCTCTGTTTTCACTGTTTATAAATGTCACCAGCCGGTAAACTTTGCCAAAATACTCGAAAATCAAGAAGCCTGCGACCAACAATTATTACTGAATGATATATTATTTGTCGATGATACGTTTAAGCTTCGTAATAAATGTAAAACAAAAACTTCGATCAGGACTTTAGTTTAATATATATATAGTAAATATGCATACACTGGTTCAATAGTTTTGATAACTTACTAATTACAAGAAACTCGTTTCGTATGTCTTTATCAACTATATAATCTCGTCAATGCATATTAACCATTGTTGATGGTTATAAACAAATTACATACATAAGGATAACTATAATAGGAGACAGCAGCCAGACACTAGAAAAAATATCAAGAAACACAACAAATTCTAAGAATACACACTCTGCGTACACTTGTAACATATCTTGTCGTACATGTATTTGTTTTAAAGTAAATTACCTTCTAAACGTTTTATGTATTTGACTTTTGGTCGAGAATGTACCTGATGCAGAATTTTTGGGGGTTTTGTCACGGTTTGACGTAATATGTATCAAATAAAGATCACATTAACAAAATTGATGTGTTAAACAAACTACCAAACAATTAAAGAGCAGAAAACAGCACAAGACCATCAATGTTTGTTTGTTGTCTCTGTACTTTCTTTTCTTTTTTTCATGTCAAATTAATTTACTAAGGATATTGTAAAACTTCAGATGGCTTTCTTTATAAAAATGTTTATGATATCAGTTCTTAAGAATAATTAGGTAGAAATCTTACATCTACTCCCATTGATTTAATGACTTTCCAACTTGAGAAATGAAAATAAAGTAACACAAAATGTTCATGAAGAAACAAAATTTGTCCCCGCGAATGATAGATCTTGCAACTTGTATATATATTTTTTCACGAATCATAGTTGGCTTCCCAAATATTTGGACGAAAGCATAGTGAAAATTATTGTAGACTTTATAAGGAAGTAAATATCTGTTTTATTGAAGATTGATTAACACTAATGTAGTTCCGCTGCATGTTTTATATGTCTGTTCCATTTCTTCTTAATGTCAGTAACCGAATTACATCAGGGGTTTTATTATGTTTATAGATATTTCTAATGTATTTGTAATTTGTTGTTGATATTTATGTCAGAACTTGTTTGGTATCTGTTTAAAATAGTCACTGTATTTTGTAATGTCGAGCAGCCTTTTTTATAAAACATTAAATCATATATAGTAATATATATACGTTAACTGTTAAATAATGTATGCTGACACTACGGTTCATTCCAATAATTATCTTTTCGTTAGTCTGTTTGATTGGTTGTAGGTGATGTTACCTTATGTCCTTTGTGCGTCTACAATCTACCTCCGCAAATATTCTAATAAAGCGAATCTCCGTATGACTGCTTCGACAGGTGTGTTAAATGATAAAATTGATATACTTCTTTTAGCGGGGTTGGATAAAGTTCATAGGAAAAAGACGTTCGACAACCAGGAAGTATAACGGTGTCCTTTCAAAGATGCAGGAACCCAGTTAGAACATACAATATTTTGAATGTGAAAACAACACGTTATAAATTCGAAGCGCCTTTCTAGATTTACCTTCACATGGAATGCTAAAGTCGGTTGAGAAACTACATGAAAACAGTGTCAAATGTATCAATAGTATTACGTGTCAATGAACCATGACTGAAGGTACATGACTTAACAATCTCCATGAACATGAGATGTGCCAATGCTAATTCAACTGCAAACCAAATCCCATTGACTTAGAATAAGTAGTTACCTTTAAACAAACATAAACACAAACTAGTACATGTCAGCTATTCAAACTTTAAAAGTCAATAAACCAAGGTCAGGGTAAAATAATATCCATGGGAATGAGATGTGCCAATGCTTATACAACTTCATACAAAATATCATTGAACTTACCACTAGTGGTTCCCCATAAACCATAAACCAATCTTACCAAAAATTAATACATGGAAAAGAAAGCAAAAGTTTCAAAGTTAATTTACCATGACTGAGGGGGCGGGGTCAAACAATTTCCATGGAAATGAGATGTGTCAATGCTTATGCAACTGCATACTAGTTAGCATTAACTTACCACCAGGGGTTCCTCATAAACTGACCTAATCTAAAACTAATACATGAAAACTAAGCAATCTTTCAAAGTCAATAAACCAAGGTCGGGGTAAAATAATCTCCATGATAATGAGATATGACTTATACAACTGCATACCAACTATCTTTGACTTAACACTAGTGGTTCACCATAAACAAGACTTATACAGCTAATCACAAACTAATACATTGTTGACGCCGCTGCCGTCGCCGTCGCCGCCGACGCCGGAAACAACATATATATGTCTCGCTTTTCGACTCCATCAAGCGAGACAAAAATCTGGAATGTATACATGAAGTGTATTAAAAAGATCGTCTTGTAAAGCTGCGGTTCTATGATATGTACATATCAAAATAATCATATAAAAGAATTTTACAGGAAATTTGAAATTTTAAAGAAATGTCTTAGATTAGATAAAGTTTATCTCCTGAGACGACGAAGATTCCCTAGAATGAAATTCAAATGCCGATTTGTATTCAAAAGGTTGTTAACATCATTCATAGGGATAAAAAAGCGAAATTCAATTGGCAATATCTTGAACATTTCATTATAAAGGTAGGAACAATTTGATAAAGACTTGAAATGAAACCATTATATTATAAATTCGAACTTTATTTCCGCCGCTATGACACTGCGAGTTAAAATCTGTATTTCTCATCGAATCGTAGAATGTTTAACTTTTCAAATTCATACCTTTCTTAAACATTACTTTTGTCAGGCAATGCATTCTGATACCAGCAAGTTTACATCCTGTATACATATCTTGAATTTTGATTGGTTGATAGCTATACAATTGATAAAAGGAAATACGAATGCAAAAGAGACAAATATATGCCGGAGTCAAAATAGCATAGAAGTTACAAAACAATAGGTCACTGTACGGCCTTCTACAATGACAAATATACAGGATACATATACAGCTATAACCCATATTGAACAAACAAAAACCCAATTCAATCGACAAGAAAAACATTTTGAGCCTGATATGTTTAACACAATTCACGAAAACTATATATAATATACAGTAACTCCGATTTACAGGCTCCATACTTGGAACTGACACAGTCAGTAATGTTGTAGGTTTATTTAGTTTGCTGGAGCCAATCCTTACCTTCGTCCCCAAAACCTTAAAAGTTATGTAAAAGTAAGTACAATCTAGAGAATTCAATTGAAAAGGGCTAGAGTATTTATCAGATGATTTTGGTTCGTACCATATAAGTTTATTTATTAATTACAACATATAGTAGTAGTAACATGTAATTTGTATTAGTAAAACAATAATAGATACCATTTTTTATTAATCAACAGTTATCACTTCAATATCTTCAATATCCCCCCTTTTGGTAAAATAGATTCAGTATTGCCTTTCATTCAATATCAAGTACACTTACGATAATTAGCTTTATGTTTTGTTTAGTTCGTAGCGAAGCTCTTTAGAGCTATTATTCAGTAGTATACATTCACAAACATCAAAGATTCGCAGAATAATATTTGTGCATCACACATTTTTTTTATAAAACGTGTTACTATAAGAGTTATGTTACGGAGAACTTAATGTCGTTTTCAAGATTGAATTTATACAACATTCCTTTTTTTACATAATAATATAATATCGTTTTTCATTTAATTTTATTATACTTTTAAGCATTGTATGGTTACATGGAATCGGCTTCAAAAGGACTGACGAAACGTTACCATCCGAGTCATATCGTTTGCCTATATTTTATTGTAATTCAACTTCAAAGAGTCTTATGGTTTCAATGCACCGGAATCAAGCGGTAGCCACAACATCACTTGCGGAGGAATATCGTTTTTTTAAGATTTTATTTTTGTTAAATCTAAAAAGTTCTCTGATTACAATAAATCAGAAACAATGAGAAAAACAAAGTTATCGGCTGTGTAATATCGCATAACAAAATTCTATTTTCGGTATACTCCGGGTGCGGGAATTTGTCGCTGAATTGAAGACCTCTTAGTGACCTTCTGCTGTTGTCTGTGTGGTATGGTCGGGTTGTTGTCTTTTTGACACATTCCCCATTTTCATTCTCAATTTTATTTAAGAATCCTTTATTTACAAAGAAACCACATTACAAGTATTGATGAAATGGCACTGTTCATTTTAAGCTGGTACTGTATTCTAAGTCAAAGTCAAAATAATTGGAAAGCGATAATAAAACCCATATTTCTGAGAAATGTAAGCATATTGATTTTTACATGAAGTCTTGACATTTCTGTTTTTGATTATATTTATCTTAGAAATCTTTGACCTTTATAATTCAATTATTGCGATCCTACACCTAAGAAACGGATGCAATGTCTTCGTCAATAAATCACTTGTAGGATACTAATTCAGCAGAATCTTCATCCGATATTACTCTCATACTGTCCCTTTAACAATGTTTAAATTTTATCGTAAGTACAATTGAACTGACGAAGATAGTCAGCAATGGGCACAATTGAAGTACAGAATACAAGCTTAAAGAATACGATTTGTCCTACTGATGTAGCATGTTACAAGTAATAATCATTTCCACTATCATCTGTGTTTGAGATATTTTATAACGCATCTTTTATTGCTTGGTCAAACAATCAGGTTCCTCATCTCGATTGATCTGGCATTGCATCTATAAAAACAAAACTTGAAATACAAGCACTTCAGAACTCGGTAAGAGATGGAACATAAAAGCGTTATGAAGAACTTGTTATGGGGTCTGGATTTGGCTGACAGTCAAAATAAAAACGCGCCATTAGTATAGAAAAATGGGTAGAGAAAATAAAGGATAGAATGATACCATTGTAATAATGGGGTGTTAATAATATAAACAATAGAGAACAATCGGCAGAATTGCTAACGATGGGAGAAATAAATTGTAAAAAGTTAATAAAGAATACCCTCGTTAAAGGGTCAAATGGCATATATTTTACGATCATCAGTTCACGATACATATCGTTAATTAAGGGTGGACGTGTTACTTGTTACATTAACATTAACATTTTTTTACTTTTTTCTTCTTACGAAAATGAATGGCATGTGTACGGAATATTTAATAGAAAGCATACGTGTTACATCAAATAGACGATGAAAATTAATGAACTAAAGATCGAACATTAAGACTGTAGTCACTATACTATTTTGCCAATCGTGTCAACATGTTTTGCCTTCGAACAAATTATCAATTTAATCGCAAAACTAATATACAAAACACGTAATTTTGTCAGGTTTAATTAATATCATCGAGATTCTGAACTTATTTTTTATATGAATGTTAGGTATGATTTTGCTATTGGTAAGATCAAAAAACATGCTTTAATTTGATTTTTAAATAATTTATCGACCAAACTCCTAGCTTATCTACTCCGTTACCCAAAATCTTTACAAGACGGGACTGGACTTGCGTACTTGTGAAATTGGTAGACACTGACAATTTATTTAGGATAAGTTAACATCAATCCCTAATTTTATCTATATTATATTCCTATATCGCCAATGGCCATATGATCGTTTATGCACGCTTTAAACTAAGTTCAAATTATCAATTAAAAATAATACCATACAAGAAATTATTTGTAGGAATTTTCATCAACGACAAATGCAATCATTGGCAAAAAATGTCATGTCAATGTTATTCATATAAATAAAGGCAACAGTAGACTACCGCTGTTCGAAATTCACAAATCGATTGAGAAAAGAACAAATCCGGGTTACAAACTAAAACTGTGGAAAACGCATCAAATATAAGGGGAAGACTACGACACAACAGAATTACAACATTAAAGTAAAACACAAACACAAATTACAATATAACAATGGCTATTTTCCTGACCTGGAAAAGGACATTTTAAGAAAAAAATGGTGTGTTGAGCACGTATAACACGTATAAAATGTCTAATCCATTCCCTTCCCGTGATCAATTAACTCTCCAACTCACTCGGACGCTGAACAATCAATATTACTATAAAATTGAGTCGGGATATTGGTAATAGGCATACAAATTATGAATCCAGTTATTATGTGACGATATTTACATTTCTAGGCCTTCATGTGTTATGTAGCCATCTTAATTGCAGCGTTATACAACAAATGATTTGACTATTTAACTATTGTTTTTCAAAATGATCTGAAAAGCGAACATTGAAGCAGTTCATAAAGGTTATTACTATATAAATAATAAACTGAGCTTTAGTCGTTGTTTTAATTTGTTTATCTTACCTATGAAAATTTTATTGTAACATATTGGTTAAATTGGTTAAAATAAAGCATGTTTTTATTGCTTATCATTAAGATATTCTTCTGCCTATCTTTTGTATTATTAAGGTCATTTCCAATTTACCGGGAATTCACGTTCTTTAATGTCATTTCAAATATAAATGTGTTCATTGCCCCGAGCATTTGAAAAAAAAACCTAAAAAAGACATTAATGACAAATTCTTATGCATGTACGTACTATCACACCACCCACCTCGTTGATTACACGATATGATTATATTTCGTGACTATAAAATATAACAATTAAATTTGGAGCATACATGGTATTGTCAATGCACGGAAACTTTATGGAATAGTGATGTGTTGTACTGCTTCTCTACTTACCAAATGCAAGCATAATGATAGAAAAAGAGAGATGTTTTAACCTTCCAATTTTATGTATTTTGGCTTACCGAAGTCACGAGGCTGCAATTCAGTTGTTGTCAGAAGCTGGTTGCCATTATAATGATTTCGTTTTGTTAATTTATTTTTTCAAAACGAATTTGTTTTTATCGTTTTAATAGTTTTAGATGCTGTAGTGTCCGGGCAATTTATAGCGGATAACAGACTATTTTTAAAGTATGTGTTTTTTTTTCTCTTCTGAAGGCTATACATGTAAAACATGTTTGCGATTTCTCTGCCATATAACTGTTAAAAATGGCTATGTTATCTGATTTGAACCAAAATATCATGCGGTTTTCTTGAAAACAACAGAAATAATGTCATAACTTTAAACTGCTACCGACTTTCCATTAATTATACTCCGTAAGCCTTGTGTCTACATGCTATTGTTATTTCGTACTCCAAAGGCGACATTTAGGCGTGAATATTGAATACAAAATTTAAAAAAAAAGCGCTGAACTCATAAATTGATATGATAATGACAACGCAAAAATTAAAGTATAACGTCAGACAATAAATCAACAAAGATTACCAAGTATGACGTCATCAGCTATAATAGAAAAGGAAGAATGTAATAAATTATCTTTACTGATTAATATTGTCAACTAAAATTATCACTATGCTTTATCCTTTTCATCATCAATAGTGTAATAATGTAAAACAAAAAAATAACGTAAAGTTGAAAGGAACATTGAAAACGGATTCATTACCGTAACGAATATTCATAAACAGTTCCTGCACGAATATATTATTGTTTAAAGTGTTGGTTTTTTTTCCAGAATGAAATCAGATTTTACTGAATTTATGTTTCTACTCTTCATTGATCATTCGTTTTTTGTCACATTTATATATACTACATATATAATACCTAGAACAATGTTGGAATAGATCTATTTTCATTCTTTATTCCCTCCTTGAGCGAATAGAGAGATGTAAGTGTAAGCAACCAGGTAAAACATCGAGTGTATTGGTAAAAGGTCACACATTACTATTGATTTATATAAATCCTCTAACAGGTATACCAGGAAATCAAGATCACGAACACTTAAAGAAAACAATTCTCCCTTTTAAAAGAAGGGCTAAATATATCAGAGGGACGTTCAAATTCATAGGTCCAAAATGAACGCGATGGCTACAAAATAACAGATACTACATTACGGATTTATATATGTTTAAGCATTTATCAATGTCAAGGTAATTATTGCATTCCCAAATGAATTAAAACTAAATATACAAAATGAAATTACAACAGAAAAACAGTCAACATAAAACACAAAACATTGGATTTACAAATTGAATAAAAATAGATATTTAACACCGAAAATACCTTTGTTGAATAAGCTTTGTTTATGTCGTTTTACCGTGATGGTATCGTCATTTTTTTCTGAGACAAATGTTTTCTGGTTGTTCGTTATGGTCTTTTGTTTTTGTTCCCTTGTATTTTGATACATGTATAACATATATAAAAGATATACGAAAATGAGCAAGTCTACAGCACAACCTAAGATATATTTTTGTTAGGTTTCAGATCACCCTCCTGTCCTCTTCATAAGCAGTATTGTCACGGCGTGTTTAACATACATAATTTCAATTTTGAATTTTTCTAGAACCTTAAATGACTATCATTTCAAATCTTAGTATTGAGTGACAGTATATAGAGTTAATTAAAATGGATAACAAGAGTGTGTTATTGCCTGTCTGACAGTATTCAGAAAGACTAATCAGCAGAGTCTGATCCGTGTTACGACAATGAATAATTTTAAAGCTATCGACAGCAAAACATTTCATTATAGACATTATTGTCAAAATATTTGTGGTTTAATATTTCATAATGATGAATTAAGTTAGAATTATACGTTTGAATTGGGATTAGATTTGATTAAAAAAAAACCAAGAGTAGTCAATCCATGCCATGTAGAAAAAAGCCACTATAAATGACGATTGCGTACAATCAACTGGACAACATTTAGTCCTTAGCTGATTACTAATTCACTTCATTGTTCGGTTCACTAGCAAGATCGGAATATTTATACAATACAGCTTAACATTGTTTTCACCTTGCGTACAAATTTGATTAATCTTATTATATATGCACATACATTGTCTTTAAACATATTTTACTACGATGGGACATCGATAAAATTAGATGGTATGCCAAAGAAATAGAATATAATGCAAAAGATAGTTGAAGGTCATCGAACGATCTTCTTCAATAAACGAATGCAATCAATAATAGCATGTTTTCTTTTTAACCTGATTTGCTAATTCGGGGGATTTAAAATCAATGTACCGTAATCTTTCAGATTTAAGCTTATACTAAGACTCTTATTGAAGCAATAATAGTGATTGATTTCTCATCAGTAACAATTTTGTTCATTACGTCATATCAATATATCGGTCATTTGTATCCGAGAAAACAAACGCAATAAATAGTTCAAGGAAACATCTCGAGACTATTTACCTTGAAATGTATTACTAATTTTAATCGAAGTAAGACGCAAAACAAAGGGATGCTTAAAAATCATTAGTCGAATAAAGTTAATATTCTCGTTTAAAGAAATAAGAAATATTTCAAGACGACATGACAAATAGATACTCAAGAAATATACAGGTAAAATGTTCCAATTCCATCAGCAGGCAGGTCTGGAACTAGTTACTCCAATGTCTACTTAGAAACGGTTGAAAACAACGAAATTGCCTCCGTTGAAATCTGCTTATAAAGTTAACTACATGAACATGTTCTAACCGACACGGGCAAATTAAACAATTTGTTGAAATCGTATATGATGACAAACGTAGGTAGTATACGGAAATGCGAGCTAGGATTTATTGACACTGACGGAAAACCTATTGTGTCAATTGAAACCATATAATCATACAATGCATTATATTTGCATTGTTTATTAATCATATGAAGTTGTGAAGGAAGGTCATTCCACCTTTGCTGACATGATCACGTTGGTTGATAGACTGATGTCCCGAACTCTAGCGACAAATATTTTACACTGATTCATTGAATGGATAACGTCCATTGAAAAACATTTCACATTGATTGAATGTTTGTTTTACCTCTAGTGACAATTTCATTACTCTGTCATATCCTTCTTAGAGTGCACGCGATCACTTCTCTTCCTCTGTTTGTAAATTCAAAATTGATTTTCGAGTTTTAAACATGTGTTACTTCTGTTTTGCTTGTATTTATAACATCAGCTTTTATTTTGAATAATTATGCAAACTTAATATTAGGATATGACATAACATAGCACTGATAATAATAATTATTATAGCATAAATCATAATTACTATACTTTAAAATAAAATTGAGAATGAAAATGGGAAATGTGCCAAAGAGACAACAACCCGACCATAGAAAAAAACAACAGCAGAAGGTCACCAACGGGTCTTCAATGTAGCGAGAAATTCCCGCACCCGGAGTCGTCCTTCAACTGGCCCCTAAACAAATATATACTAGTTCAGTGATAATGTCCATTTCAACTTTGATCTTTACTATATAATAATTTATCGAAATAACATTTTTATCATTGTTTCTCTGTGGTCAACCCATTAGTTACTTTTGATAATTTCAGCATAGTATAGTGAGCGAAAAACCTTCAAACTATGGTAGTGTTGTGTTATGGAAAGACACGTCAGAACCTGATTTTTCTTTTAACCTAATGAGTAATTTGTGCGAGGCCATGTTGGAGGCAGACGGAACATGTGATTTCATACAACGTGCCTTTTTAATTGTGTGTGGTACATGTAAGTATACACAATATACATAAAAATTAACACATCAAAGGTATCATAATAGTGTGTGGTACATGTAAGTTTACCCAGTATACATTATAATTAGCACATTAAATGGATAACTATCGATGACAGGTTTGTTAATATATCATTCATAACGTTTAGATATAATGTGCACTTTTTGTGCTGACATGAATTATCATTGATATGGTTATATTTATAAATTAACTGCTTACAAAAATTTGATTTTTTGAAAAACTAAGGCTTTTCTACCTCAGGCATAGATTACCTTAGCTGTATTTGGCATAACTTTTAGGATTTTTGGTCCTTAATGCTCTTCAATTTCGTACTTTATTTGGCCTTTTTAACTTTTTTGGATTCGAGCGTCACTGATGAGTTTTTTGTAGACAAAACGCGCGTCTGGCGTATATACAAAATTTATTCCTGGTATCTATGATGAGTTTATTGATATCATACCTATTTCATTAGAACGACATATTGAAAATGAAATTCGAAATGCAGAATACCTTAGTCCAAAAACAAAAGATTCATTCATGAAACAGAAATATAAAAAGGTTCACGGAAAACAAGATAACAAAAAAAAATATAATTTCGAAAATTTAACTAGCATCTTTTTCAACAAGATTTTCTTAAACATGTTAAACTAAAATTATCATTTGTACATGAAAGAAAGACAAGCTTCTAACTGCTCTGCATTCAGTCATTGTTGCATTGTCCACAATTATTAAATTATCAATAATAAATACAGGTATCAGAACAGATTCCAAAAAGGGAGACAGGTCCTTGATTACATAGTCCAACTAATTTATCACTAGCCGGTTGACAAAGATATTGTGAGTTCGAACCCTTCTAGAAGTAAATGTGATTGGCGTGCTTCGGCTGGACACTACACACAAATAAAGCCTAATGCTACAAAATATTCAATATAGCTAAAAGTGGCTTTGATCACTAATCGATCATTTTATTGATAAATAGGAGAGGCATGACCTTTGTAAAGTTCAATCGCCATGTTATTATGAAAATCAAAACTATGTTGTGATTACATCAAAGACGATAGCATTCAAAATTACTGAATGAAATCAAAATTGTTCGGCCTAAAAAGGTTTCTTGCTGTTTCAAAATTAAATGGCAATACTTGTTGATGTGTCATATCAAAATTTGGTATTTGGACGTTCATCATTATATCAAAATACCATATTTTGCTACGTATCAGAAGGGTTATTATTGACTTTCTTAAAATGACCGCCTACAACATGTCGCCAATTCTTGTATATGTTATTTATCGATTTAGTTCTGCTAATTTGCTTGGTTCCAGGAAATTAGACAAACAAGAAAATCAAAAACACTTAAGTTCTTCGAAGAAATATGCATTTTCTTTATACATTGTATCTTTATATTTTGTATTGAACTGTCTTGTTGTGTGCTCGTTTATAATTTCTTATATAACTATAACAATATATACGAGAGTGGTTATATATTCTGCAAATAAAATGATGGCATTCAGTAACAGCTGATAAAGAAAGATGAATGAATGATAATGTGCTCTTCATTTAATTATTACCAATGTCTGATTGTCTTTTAAACGTCCAGTGTCAAATACTTCATGAGTACTCACGAGGATCTGATTTATAGGAAACGTCTTGTGTCAAATACTTCATGTATACTCACGAGGATTTTATTTTTAGGAAACGTCCAGTGTCATATACTTCATGTATACTCACGAGGATCTGATTTATAGAAAACGTCTAGTGTCAAATAAATCATGTATACTCACGAGGATTTGATTTATATGATAAGTTTAAAATGATATTATTAATATCCTTGTGGTAAATCAGATAACCTAAACAGATTTTAAGTTCAAATTTTCTTATGACAAGTACAACTAAAGTTATTACGCTGCTAGCTGTATTTATAGTTTTTACAGTTTGCAAAACATGACTAATATTTAATTCTAAATAAAGACTGACAAATAATGATATCTTATTTTTCATCATGTTGTTATAAGGATATTTACAAATGATTGGACCATTTATCAATAATTGAAGATCTCTAAGGTGTAATTATATTTCAATTACTGTTTTACAGTTTCATTTTTTTAAATTTACACAGCTTAGATCACCTGTAGTCATATGGTTTTAAATGCAACTTCATACGTTCTTTATATCTATAAGTCAGTTTTACATTTGCCTCACTTTTTGGCAACACACAATTAATTCATAGCACAAATGGCGCAAATGGAACATTA
Source organism: Mytilus edulis (assembly GCF_963676685.1). Taxonomy (NCBI): domain Eukaryota; kingdom Metazoa; phylum Mollusca; class Bivalvia; order Mytilida; family Mytilidae; genus Mytilus; species Mytilus edulis. Next base: position 64,933,683 of record NC_092351.1, read on the forward strand.
TAACCACACTGACTACATTTAAAACTAGCATAAGGGCCTCAGTGGCCAAATGGTACAAATAGTTATTTATTTTACCATCACCCTATCAATCCTTGGGTTGAGCGTTTGAATTCCGCACGTTGCAGATAAACACAGGCGCGTTCGAATCCAATGTTAATTTGCCTTTTCAGCATCTAAAGGACTGTGGGTAATTTCATTGTTTGTACACCAAAATGAAAATAACGTCGCGTCATTGGTTGAATTTCCAATAATTACAACGTTTTAAACCAATTACAACGATTTGATGTACGCTTTTGAAAATATAACCCAGAATGCATTATATTCTGAAACGGCAAACTGACCAGAGTTTCTAATTACCTTCCGAATGTCGGTGGTTCTTTTCGACTGATTTATCAATAAAAAAAACCTGACTGCTATTATCTAAACAGTTATATTGCTGAAAGTGTAGTGAAACACCCAAATTGTACCTATATGTGGTCAGCTACTAATTTTCCACAGTTGTGAAATAATTTGACAATAGCTTATACATGCGTTTATTTATTTTTGTAAGAAATTAATGTATCTACAATATTTCAATTGCTAATTATTTTTCATGTTATTTTTTGTTGTAAAAGAGAGATAACTTGATAATTCCAACCGTTAGGCGTTTAATTGTATGTATATTAAGCAATGTTGAGGAACGTATATAATGGCATTCAAACAATTGATATTGTAAAGTCTTTACAAAACCTTCAACATTTCCGATGTTTTTTGTTCAAATTTGTGATGGGTGCAATTTAGATACTGTTACATTACAGCAAAAGTAGCAATTACATGTTACTTCTATACAAACACGTACACGAATGAAGGTGAAATTAAATGATATGTAATATACATTTGTAGGGCCAGTGACGGTGTTAACAGGAGTTTTGATGTCCATGCCGATCGCTATGATGATTATTGGTAAAATTTTTATCATTTAAGCAAACATAATATTTTTTGTCTAATTTGTAATCTATAATCATATTCACATTGGCATTCACTACAACATCACAAAACAAAATTCTAGGAATGTCAAAGATGAATAAATACGCATTTGGTTAACATAAAAGATATCAGCGCAGACACTAGTCTCTTTTCAATAATCTCATATATGATTTTCGATACATCTTACGCAAACACAATATTAACAACATATAATCCTGAATACAAAATATAAATCATTGAACGCATATGGTACTACATAATTAAAGAACATAAATATTTGATGCAGACAATTTTTTTTTTAAATCGGGATAAATAATCAGGACTACACGATAATGTTAAATCTCGGAAGATGACTAGACGTACATTTAACCGCTTGACAGGTATTTCCTTTTCTTATTTCATGGTGAATCTCCGTTCATGAGTAAAGTTTGATCTAGTTACGTGAGAATTGTTCCACCTGTATGGTGTTTTCACAGTTTATCCGCATATGATGTATTTTCATAGGTAAAAGATTTTCTAATAAGTTCCAGTGTGATACATTTATGTAGAGATCGAAAATAACCTTTTCTTTGATTGACCAGTCGCGCTTTTCTTAATCGTTTTCAATATGGTACTTTTTTGTAAAGGTCGACAATCACTCTTTCATTATTTGATCAGTGGCGCTGTTCTGGAATAATCACTATAAAACTGTCGAATTCTAATCACGAAATCTATTAATGTTGGTTTGACAAATGACCCTTAGCACGTTCCCTGGTGATTCAAATATTATGAATAGGTCTGACTTCAGTTTGACCGCCAAGTGACCTTTACGTCAACTTAAGTGGATGTTAGCAAAGCGGAACTCAAATTAAACCCGTTGAAAAGCCCAACCAGTTATCGCACCTATCGTGGTGGGAAATCTGGCAAAGGTCATCAACCAGGGGAAGAGCAATATATGTGTTTTTAATGATTCGTCAGTGTACATGTATGATCGGGTGATTTAAAGAAAATTACAGAATTTATGGCATTTGATTACAAGCAGAGGGTTACATTGTATAATTACTGCGTATGTCTAAACGTGTTGTTTCCAATTTTTTTTAGGCTTGTCTTTCTACAGATTTTACAAGAGTTATTATTGTTCATCGTTTTCATTTAAAAAAATGAAAAAAGTGGCTCAATGTTCTTTTTCATGTTTCTTGTTCTGATTTAGTCTGCTGGTTTTAGACTTGTTACCTTTATAAATATTATCTGTCTTCCTCTGAATCCTTTACGTTTAAGTATAGTTCTTGTATCCTGTTTTTTTTTTATTTTGGTCATATAACTTACAGGTTTCTACTTAGGAATACAAGTCGGTCTTTCAAAGGTTATGTATGAGGCAAAGTTACAAAAACGCGCCAATCGCAATATATTTATAGTTTTTTTTTCGTTTTTCGTTCCGGTAAGCGTAGCTACTATATCATTTAGTTTATTGACATATTACCACATACAAATGCATGTCTAACTATTATAGTTATCAGAAACTGCATGAAGTTAAGAATATGAGTTGATACGAAAACTGAAAACAAATTATTGGTAAATATAATTGCTGAACCCTTTTAGATTTTTCCTCAACAACGTTTTATTTTTATAATGGGACGTTACACCACCTTTAACCGTGTATTGAAATATGCCCGTCTATTAACCTAATATGAAATATACACCACTGTCTCCACACGGTTTCTTTAAATCAATTATATTACTAGATATGTATTGGAGGTAAGATAATACATTATATACTCAAGATTGCAATCGTGTCTTCTTGTAGGTGTAAAGTATCTGGAGGACTGTCCAAAGGAAAGAAAGCTACCAATTTATTTACTTGTTGGTGGATGTTTTGGAACAATAAAACTAACACTGATGATGTGTAGTCAAATACGTCTATTGAATGACGAGGATGACGAGGACTATCATGACGACAATGAATTGGCTACGATTAGCAGAATGGCAAATGTCGGTTTAACAATATTCTTGTCGGTTTGGTTTGTTTTCGGCAATTGTTGGTTTTTCAATATATGGATACCAAACTTCCGTTCCCCTCTTCATGAACCTAAGAATTGGTGCGATAAAACTGTTTATAATTTCACATATTATCATTTGATTATATGTCATACAATAATTGGTATTGCGTTGTGTTTGACCCTTTTATTTTGTTGCTGTTTTACATGTGTAAAATGCTCTAATGATGTGGAAAAGGGGTAACTTGGGGTGTAAGTGTTTCAAATATATTTATGAAAAAAATTAGGTCAAACAGTATGAAGGAAACTGCATGTTTGGCTTGATGAACATTTTCACGTCTAAACAAGGCAACCAAAAGTTTCATTTGAAAATATTGAAGGCAGAAGGGTTCATGTTACCGATCTAGCTACCAATGTATAATAGTTGAGTAAGGGGATAAACTATGAATGTTTTTTTTCTCAGATTGTAGCGTTTTTTCTCATATATTAGGCCACACCAATTTAATTTCTTGTTCTACGGATTTTTGGACTCCAAAATTTGGGGCGAGCGAGCGATTTGAAAATTTTAATAAAAAAATATTTAATTTGCAAATTTTTGAGGCGAAGCTTGAAAAGTAAAGGCGAGCGATTATAATTTTTTTTTGTAAACATCAAATAGTAGGTTTTGACAATATTAAAGCTTGATTTATCACTTGTACTTTGACATTTCCTTAATTTCTGAAGTATTTTTTCCCTGTTCACCAAGAAATAATTAAATCTGGTCTATGTATGTGTGACTGACAATGAGACAATTCTCCATCTAAGTCATAATCAGTTTGGGGACAACCCCTTAATGTTATACATGTAAATATCCCTTTTACATGTTTTATGAGGGATCAATATAAGTTATAAAAGATTTGTTTGTACAAAAGGGTTCATATTTTCTCAAGAACTATATATCTATTTGGTATTAAATGGTCAAAACATGTCCAAGAATTTTGTAATATTCCTGGACTTTAACCATGTTACATTTAACACATTTACTTTAACAGTTTAATATTATTCAAAATAAGTGGACCCCTCTTTTAGAAAAAGTTGTTTAAAATATGATGTAACTCTTCTCTTTTTGAGTACAAAATTCTAAGTTTTCAAAGGTTTTGTATAGAAGGACTATACAAATTCTTGGTATTTCTATTTTCTTTTCTACATCAGTAAAATAACCCCTTGTCTGAGGGAGGGCTGTTCTCAACCTGATAACATTAAACAAACACAGGTCAAAGTACGGCCTTTTACACAGGGATTTGATACAAGCCAAACAGCAGGCTATAAAGGATCCCGAAATTATTAGCGTACACAATTCGAACAGGAAAACCAACGATCTAATTTATATATCATGTATATCCAAACGGGAAAATACCAATGAACAACATCAACAAACGATAACTGCTGAACGACAGGCCCCTCAATCAATCAGGACAGGTGCATAAACATGCAGCGGCTATGGATAGTTTTGTTTCGCCAGCATACAATATAACTGCAGTTGAAGGCAAATCCTTCAGAAGTTCTTTGTACTTTATTCTAACATCCAACATTTTTTCATAGGGAATATAAGTGAGGGGGAAAGTAACCAATATTTTGTTCTTTACAGGTTTTCGCTGTTATAAATTTATTTCGGAGCACTCCCGCTTTGGATAAATAGGTTTTATGCTGAAACAAATATTCTCACAGATATTTACAAAGTGTGGTGGGGTGCTTTTATGTTTAAAATCGTTATATAGAGGTTATACTGTGATTTTAAAAACAAATGTTGATATCTTTTTATAATATTTACCAAAAAAAACGGTGCGGGAAATGGACATGATTACATTTCCGGATGCGGGAAGCGGGAATATAAAAAAAATAAAAAAAATCTGTTTTGAAAAAAATAGGTGCGGGCGGGTCCGTCGAACAAGGAATCAAATTGGTGTGGCCTTAATATTGAATTCCTTATTCAAACGCAAGGTTGTGATAATTTATAGATTAAGCTTGCAAAGTTAAATATCTATTTTTTATCTTTACCTACGATGTATGTATTTGTTTAAAATTCTAAGTATTGATGTTTAATTAAAACGTTATACCAGCTTCTTTTCTTTTTTTATTATCTTCGTCATCTCCACATATAGCATATCCGTAAAATTGAAAATAAAATATGCTACTGTAACATGAATAAGGTGGTAATTTTCAAACAAAGAAATGAGTACGTGAAACTCAGTGTTAACTTGAAGTCATTTCAAGTAACTTGTTTCTGAGCAGTTATCCTGTCTAGCGCTAGATATTCGTGTTCTTTTGATGAAAAGAGATTAAGGCTATTCTAAATAACTCGAATAATATTTTCAATACTTTCAATTGTGTAGATTAAAAATTTCCAAAAGTGAGAATACGCAGTTGGCTTTTTTAAAAATAATGTTAAGGACAACAAAGTTAATGTCGAGAAAGAAAAGTGACTAAAAGACAAACAAAAACCATAAAAGGATAATAGGACATTTAAATCAAACGCAGTTCCGTTGTGTCAATACAGTTTTGTTTCGACTTTGGTATATTCCACATTTAAAAAATCATAGTCAGTAAAACTGAAAGAGTTCATAATACTGTTATGTTTCTGTAGCTGAAATTAAATAGTTTCATTTAAAAAAAAAAAAGAGTAATACTTGCTAAAACATGTAATTTTTGTCCGTGTTTATATATTTGTTCCTATTTCACTTCAGAAATCGCTTGCAATGCACCATGCTCACAAATAAAGTGAAATGTAAGACATCAACATAATGACTGAGCATTTCCAATTAAAGATACTTATATTTTCCACTCCATTATACGAAAAGTAAATTTAGAAACTATAAATGCTTATACATTTTATTTCTGATTTTTCAATATATCACTGATAAATTGCTGTATTCTTAACAATGACGTCTTCGAAAATAATACCATTTAGGATCCGGATTTACTTCTATAAGTAACAGCAACTGACAACAAGCAGACATCGAATGATAGACATAATTAGAAAGAAAGAAGATTATTTTCACATCACTAATCTACTCAATCATTTTTACAAGTAATGAATGATTAGGCGTAAGGTTTCACTATGATGTAAAAATCACTAGAATTATCTTCAAAGAAGTTGAAAGCATCAATATACTCTAAAAATAAAGCATACAATTGCCTCAAGTCAATGATATCGTTCGTTTCTTTTGTGTCATTATCCTTCCGAGATAATAAATAGTGCCGATTAAGGATAGTCTTTGTTCTATTACAATGGTTCTGATATCAATATATTGTCATCGTGATTTTACATGGTATAATTTTCCATTTTTGATAAATACAATGGTCATTGATCGTTGGTGTTGTAATTATACATTATATTAAATTCGATGTGCAAGACGAGCTCTGTAAATGGATAAAACCTTAATTCGACACGACCAATGCTCGTCCGACATTAATTTTTATTTTTTTGTAATTTGTTCTTAATCATCAATACCCTAGAACAAATTTACGCCTCCCGAGTAAAGAATTGATTTATATAAGCTTAGGTTAGAGGATTGAAAAATCCGAACGAACAATACTTGTCGATGGTTCCTTAAATTTGCAAATGTCGGCTTAACAATATTCTTGTCCATTTGGTTTGTTTTCGGAAATTGTTGGTTTGTCGATATTTGGATACCAATCTTCCGTTCCCCTCTTCATGAACCTAAAAATTGGTGCGATAAAACTTTTTTGTTTTGTTTTACATATTATCATTTGATTGTATGCCATACAATTATTGGTATTGAGTTGTGTTTGACCTTTTTATTTTGTTGCTGTTTAACATGTATAAAATGCTCTAATGGTGTGGAAAAGATATAAATTTGTATTATATTTTGTGTTCTCATAATGCTCATTAGAGATATCTTGCATATAATATTGTACGCCAGACACACGTTGTGTTCACCCGTGACGCTCACATCAAACTATTTACATGATATAAAACGCCAAATTAAGTTAAATTGGTAAACAATGATGGAGAAATTTTCGGAGGATTTTGACACCACAGTTAGTGTAAAAAATAGCGGTTGACAGTTTTATAGACATATCATTTATAAATGTAATGTGACTGCTTCATTAAATTTCCTGAGTTTGCTCCAAAGACCAATGGTATTACCAAGAGAGGAGAGTCATAGTCTGAGACCTTATATGCATATGTGTAATATTTAGAATAAGTGAGTAGATAATTTTGCTCGAAACACTTTGGATTATATGGACCTTTTTCTAATGTCTAAGAATTCCAATTTGAACCAAAATATCTGCCGGTTTACTTGCAAACAACAGAACTAATTCCAAAATACGAACTTGACAAACAAATACCGGATTTGTATAGATTTGAATCCGTCGGCTTGTGTCTACAGGGTACTGTAAAAAAAAGTTTAAAATTATAATCTATACTCATCGAATGTTATAATAATGACAATGCAAAAAGGAAGATTATATATCATACAATAAATCAAAAAGATAAATAAGATTAACGTTATCTGTTTTATGGTCGAAAAAGGTAGAATTTAAGGTTGGCTCAACTAGCTGTTAAGAATCGTAACCTAAAATATATATTTTCAGTACCATTGCTTTATCTCTTTCATCAACATTTTTGTATTAATGTGAAAGAATGACATAAAGATAAAGAAACGTGGAAAACGGATTAATTTAGCATAGCCATAAATAAATCCTGAGTGGATATCTTATCGTTTTAACTTTTATGTAACACTTGATTCATGTCTCTGCTCTTAATTCATCAAAGTGTGTTGACATGTATATATCTATTTAGGTATAAGAAGAGGCAGTATGAGTGCCAATGAGACAACTCTTTATCTGAGATCTAATTAGCATAACTAAACCATAAAAGGTAATAGAACGGCATTTAACACGTAGTCTTGGATAATTTCGAACAGTAAGCTTTAAAATGACCATCAAAAATTTAGTGTAAAACCATTCAAATAAAAAAACAACGGTCCTACTTGTATAAACCTGTACAAGTTGCTGCCTTAGGATATTTGCAAACAAATCCAGTGGGTTTAAACGTTTTGACAGGCCCCAACTGTTACCATAATCTGAAGTAAGGGTGTTATATTACAATATAGAAATGCACACTATAAAATAGCAAATTTACCTGACGATATTCGGATATAGGTATTTAGTCGGATCTTAACACGTACTTGTGATTTGTTTAAAACCGGTTTTAACGAAGAAATGTCGAAATGTTCAGAAATTAATGAAATCTGTTTTGGGGTAATATGGTGCAAGCATACGATTTTTATTGCGTCCTACACTTTGAGAAGCGAATAATCTTTAGCTACTATTCAACTATTGTGTAAAAAAACGTTAATTATGAGCTATGAAAGTCAAGTGGCTCAAGCATTTTACTGCGGAAGTTTTAAAAAAATGCAAAGAAATATTTTAACAGTGGGTTAGATTTCATTAGTCTTTACTATCTATAGATTAACAGCTTTTGGTTATATTTATAATTTATAATCATCATTGAAGGTGGAACGCGATTGCACATTTGATTAATTATATTGATGTGCCATTTGTATGCAAGAGTGACATTCCGTTGTATTAAGTGCCAATTCGAAAAAGTTATGCGAGTATTGTCTCCCTTTAAAGGTTTATTATTTATAATTAAGTTTAGGTTTCTGATATAATTTTGAATATTTACAAAATGTATCAATTCAATATATTTCAGTTTTTGTTATTGGTGTTTCAAAAACATTGATGTACGAATATAATTTCATAAATTTGAAACGATTAAAATGATTACAAACCAATATAAAGAACCGTTCATCATTTTTAGATAAGACTGATTAAAATTCGTATCATTTATCTTACCTTCATGATAGATTGATTTGGAAATGAACCAGAGTTATCTAAAGGTAATCACAGAGAGGTAAATTATTTTTTTTATTTTTAAAAACAAAAATTACTTTTATAAGTAACTTTAAAAATTACTTGTTTAAGTAACGCCCCTGACTGCTAGGGTTAAATACAATTACGTACACAAGTAAATATAATATTTTTGTAGTAAGGAATTATTTTTATTACAAAATGATTACATTTGTTGTTTATAATACGATAACATATGTGTCTTTATATTGTTTTTTATCAAGATAACCAGGTATGGAATTAAGCTAACAAAACATGTATATCTCGTCACTAGCATTGGCCTGATTTTAAAGTCATATGAAAGTTCAAATTAAAATAAAAGTTGAATATGATTTATATACTTGAAGCGTATGTAAGCTTTTTTGTAGGAGAAAATCAGTTATATAATAAAAATCATCATTCATACTGCTATTAAATAATTGTCTTCGTTTCTCTTATTTACCGATATTTTCCCAAATGCAGTGATCTAAACAATGAGACTACTCGTTTGAAATTAATAAGTCTATCACAAAGTTCAATTTTAAGAGAAGAAAACATGTTAACTTTAAAGGTAAAATTTAACTAACAATTTAAAACGCATTGAAAATATAAAAAAAATGTATCAAATAATTTATTTTTGCGTGCTTCACGGGCTTTGTGTTGGTTGTTTGTCAATGGCCCCATCCGGTAAAGTGCGGAAATATACTCGCATATGAATAACCTTCCGATCAAAAATTAATTCGGTGCGGTAAAATTTGAAATAAATGTAAAAAAAAACGTTGATCAGGACGTATATGCATGCATTGGTTCAATCACGATTATACTTTAATAATAACTAGTTTCATATGTTTCAACAAGTCTATACCTTCGTCAGTGCATATAACCCATTATTGATGATTATAAACATATAATATATATGAAGATAACTGTGAAAGTCGACAGCAGCCAGACACATTATTCAATCCAATAGACACCTAGAGGTTAGTATAAACCATCAGAAAACACTGTAAATTCTAGAAATACACAGTCTGCATACACTTGTATTAGATCCTGTCTTACATGTATTTTCTTTTAAATAAAATACTTTGTAAATGGCATATGTATTTGACCTCGACCTCGACGAGAATGTACCAGGAGCAGATTATTCTTGGTTTTGTCACGGTTTGGCGTAATATTACGTAAGGATAGTTTTTCTGATGAGTTTATGGCTTTGCTTCTAGACAAATGTAAATACAGTAGCACAAAGTTTTCCTGAGAAAGAAAAATAATTGTCTGCGCGAAAATGGCGCTAGGGAATTGTATGTATTTTTCTTCGCGAATCATAGCTGTCTTCCAAAATGTTTTGTCAAAATCATAGTGAAAGTAATTGTGAACAAATTGCAATAAATCTACGGATAACATACTATAACAAAAAAAATGAAGTAAATATCCGTAACAAGAATAAACGATTGATTAACACTTATTTAATTCAGCTGCATATTTATGTGTCTGTTCAATGTCTTTTTAATGTCAGTAACCGAATTACATCATGGGTTTTATTAAGTCTATATACACTAGTAGCACGATTTCAGTCTGAAACGGTCATTTTGGTCTGAACATATCTTGATTGACTGGATTTACTGCTAGATAAAAACGTTAAGATTTTTAAGACAGTTTAGGCGCCGTTTCGATCGATAGTCTCATCAGGTAAATCAGTCCGTTTAGGCATGTCAAGTTTAACAAGACTGATTCTTCTAGCGAGCTGTTTAGACCCGTTAAGACTGTGTCAGACCAAAACAGACCATGGATACAAAATTATGTCAGACCGTGTACAGTCGTGTTCAGATTTTATTAATTTGGACAAAAAACGAGTGAAACCTTTTAGAAACCTTTTAAGAAAAAAATAAAAATTAGAAAGAAGACGGTTTATGATAACTGAAACGTCTACCACGTCCACTTAATCATGTTAATTAAATAAAAAATAATCAATTTAATTCTTACTTCTTCCTATTTTTTTACCTGAAGTAAATGTAATGACTGAATTACATATATAACATGTATGCAGCATAATAAAGCTGGTTTAATTTGATTTACTATCCTTTAGGCCCGGCCATTAGGGACATTTCCCGATGATAATTAATCAAATCTGTCAAGTTTTATAAAAAAACAACGGATAATAATTCTTCACCAGTAAACGATTTAACGTTACCGTACCCTCCTTTATTTTTGTTGTATTCATGTCGGCAAAACATCGCTTTGGCGAAGTTATTTTACACTAAATCGTAGACATAATAAAAGGGACAATATAGTACATTATAAGCTGAGCTGTAAATTGCAATTGGTGAGTAGAAATGAATAATATTTTAAAACAAGTCTTAGAATGATCATGGATCCAAGATTTCGAACTTCAAAGGAAAAATGTGCATGCATGAATGAATCGACGTTCTTTATCACCACACTCGTGCATAGTAACCTGTCCAAAGGCTAAGTTAGAATGTACGTGGGCTTGTTCTTGAACTATTATACTAGTATAATGATCCCAGGCTTGTTAAAGAAATGTTAATCTATTAATGTGATTGGACCCCCCCCCCCCCCCACACACACACCTTTTTTTGGAAGATCAATTCATTTGAAAGGGTAGACATAGACGTTTATATACAATGTGACTTTCTGTCCTACATTCTTTGAATCTGCCCTTTGAAATGACTGGACTCAACCCTGTTCATTAACTTACAATGCTTACTGTCCTAACATGTGGGGCATTCAAAAGGTTGTGGTTGTGCGGGATGGCCTAATACAAGACATAACCCTACATATTGTTAGTCAAAATAATTATGACGTCTTGGAAGACTGTTTTAAATATTTGCTTTGATGTCTTCCTGCGATGTAAGGCATCAAAGAAAAAAAAACATAATAGCCTTTCAAGATTACTTATTTGTACTAACATATTGTATATTAATGAATTGATAACTGTCACATCCTAAATTAGCATGAAATATTAGCCACTGGATTTTTTTAGAACCAATAACCAACTAATCTTCACATGTACATATATGTATAGCTGCTGGTGTGTGATGTTCAATAATTACTATTATTTTATGGCAATATAATATTTCCCACAGAAAGTAACCGAAAGTTAGCGTGCAATAAATATATTATCAATCCAAAGAACTTTTAATAAAATTAGTGTGGCCTAGACTATTTATTTTCATGTGAACTATGTCAGTTTTTATATAGATTTTGCCCTGTGAGCATGATTAGTCAAAGTTCATCTTTGTCCTTTTACTTGTTGTTGGTCTGGGCTGCTGTCTCTCTAGTATATTTATAATTTATATACACCTGTTTTAAAACATTCAGTATGTGGGGAAACAGATACAAAATTCTTTCTGTAAGGCAAGCATATTTTTCAGGTAAACTGACAGAAAGTCACAGGACTGATACATTTTTTAAAGTTCTCAAATTTGATAGGACAAAAAGTCACAGGACAGAACATCCTTTCTCAATTTTACACATGATTTGTTGACAATTGTTTGAATATACAAGAGAAAGATTTTTGTAACAAATATTGAAAGCAAAATTTAATCATGAAAAAAATATATTTCTTGGCAGAATGAAGCCATTTTAGTATCAAGTCACTTTGATATTTTGTTTTCATAACAATTATTTTATCATGATTGATATTTTTGAATAAATTTGTTCTAATGTATTTGTAATATTTAAGGTCGTATTTATGTTAGAACATGTTTGGTATCTATTGTAAATAGTCTGTCAATTTTGTAGAGTCGGACCGTCTTATTTTATAAATTTTAAATTAATTACTATATTAGATACCACGTTTCTTGTTGACTACCGTATGTTGATAACAATGTTCATTCGTCAGTCTCTTTGGTTTTAGGGGACGTTACTTGCTATCCTTTGTGTGTTTGTTGGGCATACAATCTACTTCAGCAAAGCGACGAATATTTCAAAAGGGATAATTTCGTATTATCCGTGCTTATGACTGCTTCAATAGATGTATTAAATGTACGATTAACACATTTCTTTTGGCGGTTTTGGATAAAAAATAAATGTTCATAAGAATAAAGACGTTTGAAAAATGTCAATCAGGCACAATAACTGTGTCCTTTGAAAGATGCAGGGAACCAGTTAGAACATAAAATATTTTGAAAATTAAAACAACACGTTATAAATTCCATGTGTCTGAAGCGCTTTTCACTATTTACCTTCTTCAGGGACGCTGGAAACTAAATATCTGAAGGTCAAGGAAGTATAAATGCAAAATAGTTGAAAAGTTGCATGAAAACAGGGCCAACTCTATCAATGGTAGCTGTGAATTATGGAGTTTAAAACTTAGTAACTTCTGTAAGAATTCACATATCGTTAGAGCAGTTTGTTACTCCGAGAAACTATTGTCAACCGTGGCGAAACCTAGGTCGACAATTCGAAGAATAACAATCTGCTTATCTCACTCTCAGTATATTTTGTTTTAGATTTTATAGTAAATATTCTGATTTTACTGTCTATTTTTTTTTAATTCAAAGTAATAAACCATAAACTCTCGTACATAACAACAATTTGTAGTAATAACGCGCCACTTGCTAAAGCGTCTCCATAAAGGGCAGTATATTATTTACCATGGGATAGCGTCAATTATCTGCCTCATATTAGCCAATCAAAATGTGGCATTTTGACATGAATCATAATTAAATAAATTGTCTATATGTCATAAAGTAACTATATCCAACTCCCGTGTGTTGAATGTATATAATTGTATTTTGAAGCTGCTGGTATCACATGTATCAGATATGTACATCGTATGGAAGAATTTTAATTTGAAATGTAAACTCGTAAGACAATACTGATTCATGAGAATGAAGACTCTCTTGTCGACTATTAATCAAAAGGTGTCTCTCGTCATTCATATAGACAAGAAAGCAAAATATAATTGAAAACGTCATGCAGATTTTATTACAAAGATAGAAACTATTATATTTGGAATTTAATGAAATGAAACCATTATATTATACATTCGCTCTTGATCACCGTCGATATAACACTGAGAGCTAAAATCTTTTTATCTCCTCAAAGAACGTTTTACTTTTCATACTTTTTTTCCTTTATCATGCAACCATTATTCTTGTCAGTCAACATGGTCAATACATTATGTTACGAGCAAGCACGCTTTATTCAAAATTTGACTTGCATAAGTATCACGAATTTTGATTTAATCGATAGCTCTGAAATTAAAAAAAGAAGATAGGATTACAACATGTACAAAGGAGACAAATTTCTGCCGGACACAAAATAATATAGAAGTTACCAAATAATAGTTTTTTTTTATGGCCTTCAACAATGAAAAAAATACATTAAACAAAGACAGCTGTAAAAGTCCCGAAGTAAAACAATTCAATCGACAAGGAACACACAACAGCCTGATATGTACAAAACAATGAAGTAAAAAAACAAAATGATATACAGCAACTACCTACAGGCTTAAGACATTACACTGACAAATACAGAAATAGGATGAGACGTAAAGTGAATAAGACTAAACATAAAACACAAAACTTTGGATTTAGAAATTGAATAAGACTAAACTTTTACTTCAGAAATACCTTCGTTGAATGAGATTTGTTTATGTCGTTTTTACCGTGATGGTATCGTCAATTTTACTTCGACAGATGCTTTCTGGTTGTTCGTTATTGTCTTTGTTTTGCTCCCTTGCAATTTTGATGCACGGTATAACATGTATAATTAGTTATCAAAGGTACCAGGATTATAATTCAATACGCCAAACGCGCGTTTCGTCTACCTAAGACTCGTCGGTGACGCTCAGATCAAAAAAGTTAAAAAGCCAAACAAGTACAAAGTTGAACAGCATTGAGGACCCAAAATTCCAAAAAGTTTTACCTAAAACGGCTAAGGTAATCTATTCCTGGGCATAAAATATACTAAATTGAGCAAGTCTACAGCACAATCAAAGACACATGTTTTTTAGGTTTAAAATCAACCTCCTGTCTTCTTCATTGTCACGGCGTGTTTGCCATACATAATTTCAATTTTAAACCTACACTGACTACCATTGCAAATCTTGGAATTGAATGACAATATATAGGGTTAATTAAAATGGATGCTAAGATTGTGTCATTGCCTGTCTGACGGTATTTAGAAAGACTAATCAGCAAAGTCTGATCCGTGTTCCAACAATAAATAAACAAAGCTATCGACAGCAAAACATTTCATTCTAGACATTATTGTCGAAATATTTGTGTTTTAATATTTCATAATGATGATTTAAGCAGGAATTATACGTTTGAATTGGGATTAAATTTGATTTGAAAAAAAATAGGAGAAGTCAATCTATGTAGAAAAAGCCACTATAAATGACAATTGAGTACAATCAACTGGACAACATTTGATATTTAGCTGATTACTAATTCTCTTCATTGTTCAGTTCAATAACAAGCTCGGAATATATATAAAATGCAGCTCAGCCTTTGTTTTCATTTTGCGTACAAATTTGATTAATCTCTATATATATGCCAATTGATATTTTATCGTATGTTTTTCTTTGTTGTGATGTTATGCTATTGTTTCAGAAAAAAGGGAGAAGGTTTGGATCCATTAAAACGTTTAATCCCGCTGCAAATGTTTGCACCTGTCCTAAGTCAGGAATCTGATGTACAGTAGTTGTCGTTTGTTTATGTAATATATACGTGTTTCTCGTTTCTCGTTTTGTTTATATAGATTAGACCGTTGGTTTTCCCGTTTGAATGGTTTTACACTAGTAATTTTGGGGCCCTTTATAGCTTGTTGTTCGGTGTGAGCTAAGGCTCCGTGTTGAAGGCCGTACTTTAACCTATAATGGTTTACTTTTTAAATTGTTATTTGTATGGAGAGTTGTCTCATTGGCACTCACACCACATCTTCCTATATCTACATACATTGTCTTTAAACATGTTTTACTACGATGGGGACAACAATAAAATGAGATGGTATGCCACAAAAGAGAATACAATATAAAAGATAATTGAAGATCAACGAACGACCTTCATCAATAAACGAAATTGTAATCAATTTATTTTGCTAAAATGTTACTAACTAATGTTAATAACATATTTTTGTTTTTTAAACTGATTTGCTAATTCGGGGGATTTAGAATCAATGTAGCGCAAGTTTTCAAATCAATTTTTTTTACTAAGAATCTTATGGAAGCAATAATAGTGGTTGATTTCTAATCAGTAACTATTTGTTCATTACCTCACTTCATTATATCGGACATTTGTATCCGAGAACACAAACGCAATAAATAGTTCAAGGAAACAACTCGAGACTATTCACCCTGAAATTGATTACTACTCTTAATCGAAGTAAGAAACAAAACAATGAGATTCTTAAAAATCCTTAGTCGAATAAGATAATATTCAAGATTAAAGGAATAGAACACATTTCAAATGACAACCAAATACTAAAAAATACAGGTAAAATGTAATCAATTCCATAAGCATGCCGGTCTGAAACCAGATACTCCAATGTATATTTGGGACCTCTAGAAACGGTTGAAAACAACGAAATTTCCGCCGTTAAATCTGCTTATACAATGAAAACCAATTATGTTGATAATTTTATTCTACCATTCACTACAAGACCATCTTCTAAACGACACTGAACAATTGAACAATTTATTGTAATAATATATTTTAAATTCATCTACTTTCATGTGTATCAATTTTCGCTAATTGAGGAAAATTCTCATTCTCGTGGAAATGTTTTCGTGGTTTTTCCAATCTCTTCATACAAAGCATATACAAAATAAGAAATTCATGAACATATGAATTCACGGTTCACCGGTACCCAGGAAACCCAAGAAACCCACGGTAATTGGTATCCATCGAAATAAAATGAATACAAAGATGACAAGCGTGTGTAGAATACTGAAATTTGAGCCAGGATTTCTTGAAATGGACAAAAGACATATTTTGTCACTGGAATCCGTTTAATCATACAAGGTCATTCCATTTGAATCCGTTATTCATAATAGGGTCATTCTACCATGGGTTGATTGATTGACCTTTGTCCGAACCGCTGGTGACAAATACTTTACACCGGTTTATTGATTGGATAACGTCCACTGGAAACATCTCACATTGATTGAATGGCTGTTTTACTTCTAATTTCATTAGTAAGTCATATCCAACTTAAAGTACATGCGATCACTTTTTACTTGTTATCTCCCTTGGCTTGTAAATTCAAAATTGATTTTCGAGTTTTAAACATGTATTACTTATGTTTTGCCTGTATTTATAACATTAACTTTTATTCTTAATTAAATTATGTACACTCAATATTAGGGTTTTATATAAAAGAGGGACAAAAGATACCAAAGGGACAGTCAAACTCATCAATTTAAAACAAACTGACAACGCCATGGCTAAAAATGAAAAAAGACAAACAAACAACATAACATAGTACTGATAATATAGGGTTATTGCATGAATATTGGGGAATATTGTCCCGAGTATAATTTTATATTGCACGAGCTTGCGAGTGCAATATATGTTCTACGAGGGACAATATTCCCCAATATTCATGCAATAACCCTTTTATTGTATAGCAATATAATATTTGAAAGTAAAAAATTGGTTTAAACTAAGATTTAAACGTTGATGACGTCATGAATTTTGAAGATTAATTGCACTAGTGCAATATTAGAATTTATTGCACGCTAACTTTTGGTTACGTTCTGTGGGAAATATTATATTGCTATACAATAATAGTTATTATTATAGCATAAATCATAATAAGTATTATTTTTATGTTTAAAAGAGGGACGAAAGATACCAAAGGGACAGTCAAACTCATAAATCTAAAACAAACTGACAACGCCATGGCTAAAAATGAAAAAGACAAACAGAAAAACAATAGTACACATGACACAACATAGAAAACTAAAGAATAAACAACACGAACCCCACCAAAAACTAGGGGTGATCTCAGGTGCTCCGGAAGGGTAAGCAGATCCTGCTCCACATGCGGCACCCGTCGTGTTGCTTATGTGATTACAAATCCGGTAAATAGTCTAATTCGGTAGGTCAAATTCATGAAAGGGAAGGGGATTGTAGTTACGACGTGAGGAACATATCCGATATCATTTGTGAAATGGTTATTCCATAACGGTCAACCAACTCGTGATGGCGTCCGTAAAATTTACGAAGGGATGATTTCAACTTCACCATTTGGAACTCTTGATTTAATAGCTTCCTTGTGAGCAGTAACCCTCTATCAAGAAAATCATGATAGGAAATGCAAGCACGGGAATATCGTATCAATTGAGAGATATATACCCCGTATGCAGGTGCTGCTGGAATGTTGCTACTTAGAAATGGAAAGTTCACAATTGGAAAGCTGAAATCATCTCTTTTGTCGTAAAGTTTTGTCTTCAACCGACCCTCATTGTCAATTTCTAGATGTAAGTCAAGATATGAAGCTGACTTAACTGTATCTGTAGTATCCTTTATCTCCAATTCGATGGGATAGATGCGTTCCACATAGTCACCAAATTTTGAATTGTTTAGTGAAAGAACGTCATCTATATAGCGGAAAGTAGAGTTAAAGGATATTGCTAACTTCTTATCTTTCTTCCTAAGAAGTTCCTGCATGAAGTCAGCCTCATAATAATAAAGAAACAAGTCAGCAAGTAGAGGGGCACAGTTTGTTCCCATTGGTATGCCGACATTTAAGTTATGACCATTTCGACTTTAATCTTTACTATATAATACTTTAACGAAATGACTTTACATTTGTATTATTGTTTATCTGTGTTCAATCCTTTTAGTATCTTTTGCTGAAAAAAATAAATGTTTTTTTTCAAATTTCAGCATAGTATAGTGAGCGAAAAACCTTCAAACTATGGTAGTGTTGTGTTATGGAGGGACACGTCAGAACCTGATTTTTCTTTTAACCTGATGAGTAATTTGTGTGAGGCTATGGTGGAGGCAAACGGAACATGTGATTTTATACAACGTGCATTTTTAATAGTGTGTGGTACATGTACACAGTATACATAACGATTAACACATTCATTGTGATAACTATCAATGACAGGTTTGATATGATATTATTGATAACGTATAGGTCTAATTTGATATCATACCTATTTCATTACAACGACATTTTGAAAATGAATCTTCCGATGTTTTCGAAATGCTGAATACCTATTAAGTACCAAAAAAAATCATCAATGTTATTTTGAAGTCCAAAGTAAAACTGAAATATAAAACAGGTTCACGGAAAACAAGAAAACAAAATATAATTTCGAAAAACTTCACATTTTTCAATAAGATTTTCTTAAGCATATTAAACTAAAACTAGTATTTGTACATAAAAGAAAGACATGTTTTTTACTGATCTGCATTCAGTCATTGTTGCATTGTGCACAATTCAAAGCGTATCTATATAAAATACAGGTATCAGAACAGATTCTAAATAGGGAGACAGGGCCTTGATTACAAAGTCCAACTAATGTATCACTAGCCTGTCAACACGAATGTTGTGAGTTCGAATCCTACTAGTGATAAATGTGATTGAGATTGGAAAATGGAAATGGGGAAAGTGTTAAAGAGACAACACCCGACCAAAGAGCATGAAACAGCAGAGGGTCACCAATGGGTCTCCAATGAAGCGAGAAAACCCCGCACCCAGAGGCGTGCTTCAGCTGGCCCCTAAACACAATTGTGTATTAGTTCAGTTAAAATGTCAATGTTCCTGCCAAAAATTGATTTTACTCTCCAACTCTCTCACCAATAAATTACAGACACAATATGCAATACAGCTAAAAGTTGCTAAATGGCAATACTTGTTGAAGTGTTATATCAAAATTTAGTATTTTAACGTTCATCATAATATGAAAATATAATATTTTGCTACGTATTAGATGGTTTATTATTGACTATCTTACAGTGACCGCCTACAAAAGACGCCAATTCTTGATATTTAATTTATCAATTGAGTTCTGCTAATTTGCTTGATTCCAGGAAATACAACATACAAGAAAATCAAAAACACTTTAATTTCTTCGAAGAAATATACTTTTCTTTATATCTTTAAAGTATGTGTTAAACTGCTTTGTTGTGTGCTCGTTTTTAATTTCTTAATTTGTCAAATACTTTATGTATATTCACGAGAATCTGATTTATAGGAAACGTCCAGTGTCAAATACTTCATGTATACTCACGAGGATCTTATTTATAGGATAAAATGATATTATTAATTATATCCTAGTGGCAAATCAGATAAACTAAATAGATTTTAAGTTCACATTTTCTTATGCACAACAAAAGTTATAATGCTGCTGGCTGTTTTTATATGCACAATCTAATGACAGTTTGCAAATAATGAATATTATTTAATTCTAAATAAAGACTGTCAAATTATGATATCTTATTTTTCATCATGTTGTTATTTGGATCTTTTCAAATGATTGGACCATTTATCAATAATTGAAGATATCTAAGGTGTAATTATATTTCATTAACTGTTTTACAGTTTCATGTTTGTATTTACACAGCATATTTTACCTGTAGTCATATGGTTTTAAGTGCAACATCATACTCTCTTTATATCTATAAGACAGATTTACATTTGACTTACTTTTTGACAACACACAATCAATACATAGCAAAAGTGACGCAAGTGGACCATTATAACCACACTCACTACATTTAAAACTAACATCAGGGCCTCGTGACCAATTGGTACAAAAAATTATCCAATTTACCATCAGCCTGTCAACACTGGGGCTGTGAGTTTCAATTCAGCACGTTGCAGAGAAACACAGGTGCGTTCGAATCCAATGTTGATTGACCAGGGTTTCTAATTACCTGCCGTATGTCGGTGGTTCTTTCCGACTAATTTATCAATAACAGAAACTGGCTGCTGTGAACAGTTATGTTGCTGAAAGTGTAGCTAAACAGCATCAATAAGTCGATCAAGCAAACATGACAGGTAAAGTGCTTTGAAAAAAACACTCCACAACCTATAAAAAAAGTTATAGAATCAACGTATAGTTCCCGATGTTCTAAGTCCCTAAAGCATGTGACGAATAATCAAAATGCTTTATTTTGTTTTCATAAAAAGTTAAACCACAGAACAAAATCCGACTTACAAATAGAAAAAAAAAACTGACAACACATTTATCTAACGTAAGAGTACCCATAGTGTACCTATATGTGTTCAGCTACTATTTTTCCACATTTGTAAAAGAATTTGACAATAGATCATACATGCGTTCTATTTTTTTGTTGTTGTAAAAAAATAAAGTATTTACCATATTGCAATTGCTTATTGTTTTTTAAGTTAACTTTTGCTGAAATATTGACGTTTCTGTAAAAAGAAAGATCACTTGGTAATTCCATCTGTTTCGCGTTTAATTGTATGCAAATTAAGCAATGTTGAGGAATTTGTATAATGGTATTTATACAATTAATATTGTTTTAAACGTCTTTTAGAAACCTTCAAAATTGTCGATGTTTTTTTCTGCAAATGTGTAGTGGGTGCAATTTAGATACTGTTACATTTCAGCAAAAGAAACAATTACATGTAACTCCCATACTAACACGAACACGAATGTAGGTGAAATTAAATGATACATAAACATATTATTTCAGGACCAGTGACGGTGTTAACAGGAGTTTTGATGTCCATGCCAATCGCTATGATAAATTATTGGTAAAGTTTTTATTTTTTGAGCAAATATAATGTTTTTGTCTAATTGGATATCTATAATCATGTTCACATTCGCATTCACTACAACCTTACAATAAAAAAATCTAGGACTGTCAAAGATGAATAAATACGAATTTGGCTGACAAAAAAGATATCAGAGCAGACACTAGTTTCTTTTTTAATAATTTCATTTATAATCTTCGATACATCTTACGCAAACACAATCTTAGTAACAAATAATCTTGAAAACAAAAAAAAAGAAATCATTTAGAGCATATGGTACTGTATGTTTGAAGAACATAAATATAAAATGCAGACAATTCTATAAATTTCTGTTTAAATATATTTTTTGTAACCTGTTTTTATATGGATTTTTTTTATCATATAATTACTTATACGTTTCTACGTATACAAGTCAGCCTTTGCAAAGGTTATGTATGAGGCACGGTTACAAAAACGCGCCAATTGCAAAATATTAATAGTTTTTTGTTTTATTTTAATTTTCGTTTCCGATAAGCGTAGATACTATATCATTAAGATTATTGACATCATAACACATACACATCTACTTTCATAACTATCAGGATTATCAGAAACTACAAGGAAATAAAAATATGAGTTGATACGAAAACTAAAATCAAATTATGTGTAAATAGATTTGCTGAAACCTTTTAGGTTTTTCATCAACAACGTGTTGTTTTTATAATGGGACGTAACACCATCTTTAACCGAGTATTCAATTATGCCCGTCTATTAACCTCATATGAAAAATGAACGGTCTCCACACGGTTGTTTCAAATCAATCATATTACTAGAAACGTAAGAGGTAAGATAATACATTTGATACTCAAGATTGCAATCGTGTCTTCTTGTAGGAGTAAAGTATCTGGAGGACTGTCCAAAGGAACGAAAGCTACCAATTTATTTACTCGTTGGTGGATGTTTTGGAACCATCAAATCAACACTTATGATGTGTAGTCAAGTACGTCTATTAAATGACGAGGACGATGATGACTACCATGACGACAATGAATTGGCTACGATTAGCAGGGTGGCGAATGTCGGCTTAACAATATTATTGTCGATTTGGTTTGTTTTCGGAATTGTTGGTTTTTCGATATTTGGTTACCAAACTTCCGTTCCCCTCTTCGTGAACCTAAAAATTGGTGCGATAAAACTGTTTATAATTTCACATATTATCATTTGATTGTATGTCATACAATAATTGGTATTGCGTTGTGTTTGACCTTTTTATTTTGTTGTTGTTTTACAGGTGTAAAATGCTCTGTCTGTCTTGTTTAATATTTCCACATCTGAACAAGGCAATCAAAAAATTTCATTTGAAAATATTGAATGCAGAAAGGTTCATGTTACCGATCTATCTACCTAATGTAGAATAGTTAACTAAGGGGAAAAACTCTGAATGTTTTTCCTGTCAAAGAAGATGTATATTTTTTTCTAAGATTGTAACGTATTTTTTTTTCCATATAATAATATTGAATTCCATATTCCAATGCATGGTTGTGATAATTTATAGATCAAGCTTGCAAAGTTTCATATCTATTTTTTATCTTTACCTAAGATGTATCACTAGTAGCACGATTTCAGTCTGAAACGGTCATTTTGGTCTGATCACATCTTGATTGACTGGATTTACCGCTAGAAAAAATCGTCAAGATATTTAAGATCGTTAAGTCGCCATTTAGATCGATAGCCTCATCAGGTAAATCAGTTCGTTAAGGCATGTCAAGACGGTAAAGACTGAATCGTCTAGCGGGTTGTTTAGACCCGTTAAGACCGTGTCAGACCAAAACAGACCATGGATACAAAAGAACATTCAAAATTTTCAGACCCTGTTTAGATCCGTTCAGTATACCGGTTTGATACCACGAGTTGCGCCCCTTCTACTCGATAATGCATTTTAGATTAATACATAAATATATGTATTTTATTATTAGAATTTGAAGTATATTTTGATTAATTAAAAAAAAAGATTAAATCTTGTGTCAATTCTTTATTTCTTTTCTTGTTTTGTTGAGGAACTAATAAATTATTCTTCTATATATATATGTTGTTTATTTTTTAATAAATGTTAGTTTATATAAATATATATTGATAATTAAATGCAAGGACGTACGTTAATTGTATACACACCAGAATGTATGCCATAAATTTAACCTTGAAATGTTGTGACCACCGGTAAAAATGTTTTTTGTATTTGAAGATTAGTAACGGAAAATCCTAAACGTAACCTAAAAAAAGTTAAGGAGATGTGGTATGATTGCCAATGAGACAATCCACAGAAATGCAGCGGAGGCAAATTAACACAGTCATGCATATTTTTGTTTTATGCATGACAGTTTCTTTAATTCGTTTTCTGTTGGTATATGTCCTAGTTTACCGTTGAAGCTGTTGCTTATTTGGTATGTTTATTTTTTTTCGTGCGAGTTACTCTATTAAAGTTGGAAAATTGGAAAAAAAAATTCCCGGATCCCGAAACCTGATCATATACTGCATTCAGTCTCTGTCGGGACGGTGTTAAAGTATCACCGTATAAAAATTTTCATTCAAACAATATATCCTTATAATATTTATTGTCTTATCCATATAATATGTATATAGTACTTTGTATATACTTTGTATATATATATATATATGGCGTTGATTTAAAATGAAATCTGTTTTAGTTAGACGGTCGAGTTCAATGGCACGTGCTAGTAATCAACCGGGTCAACAGGTAACAAAATCAATGATCCATAACGTAAGAAAGTACATGCCTATTATATTTTACAATTACTCTCATCATCATTCT